>NC_056741.1:390200935-390239834 GCF_019279795.1 Protopterus annectens | reverse complement strand
ATACCTCCTTAGGACTGACCCAGATGTAGCTGCTCTAGCTGAGGCCTCTACGGCATCATAACTGCACTTTATGGAATGCAGTGTAACCTGGGCAGAGAAATTAAGAATGGCGGAAAGCTTAACCTTAATGGGGGAATCAAAGCTCAGAATGTAGTTTGTCAGCATCTGAAAGAAGGGCCAAGGAATATTTCGCCATACGGATCTGATGGTTAATTGCCCTGAAGTCCACAGTAGCTGAAGTATAGACCTTTTTCCGAATTATCACCATGATTTTGTTGTCCTTATCTGAAGGAAGCAGGAAAGTAAAAGGCAGCATTTTGGATGCCTTGTCTGCAGAAACAGAAATGGTAGCAGGATCTGCAGAGGGGCATTTGAGTAAAATTTGGATTCCTCACGCACTTTATAAAATCTACTTGGCCTCTTGGGGGCTGGAGGCTAGGAATCAGGGCACTTAGAAGCAGCTGAACAGGCATTTAGGAAGGATGGCAGAACAGGAGGTATGGCAGATGGTGAGGGGGAGTTCCATCTGTAGGAGGCCATAGTACCTTTTTTGGATGTCTGATGCCTGACAGCAGTCCCACTTGAAGAACTCTCTCATCTTAAGGATAGTTTCCCCAAATAAGATATCCTCCCCAGGGGAATCAGTGTCATTAGATTCCTCTTCTGGTGAGGTATAACCCACAGGGGAAGAAATTTGGGCGGAGTAAGCTAATGATTCATCATCATCTGATAAAACTTCCTCAACAGCCCTGTTTAAAGGGCTAGTAGGGGGAAAGGAAGAAGGCAGAGATGGACCAGAGGTCTGAGGCAGGGCCATAAAGGTATTGAACAAGCCTTGGGAGAAGACTGCCAGTCTGGTTATGTTTCAGAGGAGATGGAGAAACATGTTTAGTTTTAATTTTTTTTCTTTTTGGGGGCCTCCATATGGTGGAAGGTGGACGGGTGTGACATAGGCCTACACTCCACAATGTTGGTAGGAACATCCTCTCGCACTATGATTTGGGTAATGCCATATGGGCCTGCAGTAAGAACAAGCCATGGTTCCCCCCATGCCAGAATCGGACACCTGCGATTCCTTTGAGGACATGCTGGTAGGGTCCCTCACAACCTCCACCCTGATACCCATCAAAGGAACGTCAACCGACTCGGGAACGGCCTATGGGCCAACATCGGCCTTTGGAGGAATGTCCGGAACAAGGACCAGCAGGTAAATCAGGCTTTGGTTTCTAGGCCTTTTCAGTTTGTGGCTCACCTGAAGAGCCAGATGCAGCTTCCATGTCACTCACGAGATGTTTTGGGCACCGATTCTTAAAATATAATTTCAGGGAAGCTAAACAAAGTACAGTTGTTTACACTTACCATAAATGTAGATGTTAGAGTGTCTTCACTGTTGCAGTCATCACTGTAGGGTTCTTCCTGCCGGCAGGCAGCCCTCGGTCGGCCAGAATCCCAAAGTCTGGGTCCGGCGTCGGCTGTGTACTCACCCTCCCTGACGTCAGTGTGCCAGGGGTACAAAGCTCTGTACTTTCACTGGCTTGTGTGAGTAATCAAACAAAATCATTTTTGAAATCCCTCCCCTTCAACTATTTAAATTTATTGGCCATCCTACTGTATTCCATAGTACCAGAATACAAAAGTGACCACCCCTTTCAACCCATCTTGCTGTTTTAAAAATAGTAACTCTCCACTAAACCTTAACTTTTTAAACAGGTAAAACTTAAGTTACCTACATTCACATCTAACTTTTCTAGTGCACACTGCAGTATGCATTTTTTTTTTCATCTTACCTTTAAGCATCCCTGCGACTAGCACTTTCTCTAATACCTGCTGGAAAGCACTAGGAAGCCTTAAACTTATACAAGCACTCAACTCTCCTTGTTAATAAGGAGACATTAATAGTAGGCACTAAACAGCCTATAATTGCAAAGTCCCTTGCTAAGGTAAGGGAAAACAGCTCCTGTACTTCACAAAAAATAAATAAATAAATAAATAAAGCACAAAACCAGGCATGTCCAAGGGTCAGCTTCCGGTGATTTCTCCTGTCCACCTGGTGAATCTGGGCAATGCAGCAATTGCCTCATGTACACAGACAACCCTCTCCTCCTACCACCCAACACTACAACCTGTGAGAGATGCACTTACATAGCCAAAATGGAAGCAAAGCTCTCTCCACCCAAGACTGTGCTAGACAGTCAAGAGGAAAAGGTTAACTCACACTACACCTCAAGCAAAACATAGCCCTTCTAAACCCACACCACCAACACCCACATATAGCAACACTAAATCCACATATGCAGAGGCCTTTAACTGTAACCTGCCCAAGCAACAAGGACCTCTGAAGCTGAAATGCAAACAAACACCAATCACAACCAAAGTGTCACACAGTTCACAACACCAGTGTGCCACCCAGCAAAAGCCCCTAAGGCAAGACAATGTACCTAACACTAGTCATAGGTGACTCTATAGTCCGGCACACTGATGTCCCTCTCACCAGGTTGAACAAGGAGAAAATTACCTGTTGGGTGCCAGGATCCACCACATAACGCATGCACTCAAGTCACTCCACAACAAGTACAAATATGACTCAGTCATTGTCCATGTTGGAGTGAATGACTTGAGATGTACCTGCCTGGACTACATAAAAAGAGACATGGAAGAGCTCTCGGATCATGTGGCCCAGGCAGGTATGACCCTAGCCCCGAGTAGCATCCTGCCTTCACCCAGAATGATACCACAATATAAGGACAAAATGATTGACTTCAACAATTGGCTAAGCTTCTGGTGTCATTCAAAGGGGATCCAGTATTCGTCTGCCTGGGATGACATGATAGACAGACCACGATGCTTTACCAGAGATGGTCTGCACCTGTCGCCCCTGGGATTCAGGTTACTGGCTAAGGCTCTTGCCACCCCTATAGTGCCTTTTTAGGCAAAGTTCAAAGGACAAAACCACCACCGTAACAGGTACAAGCATGCAAAATCTGAAGGTAATGCTACTCAATGCTAGAAGTCTAAACCTCAAAATGCACTCTCTCGAGGCACTCCTAAAAATGGAGAACATCGATATCTGTGCAGTAACTGAGACCTGGTTCAAGGCTCCAGAGAGCACCCCTGCAATACCAGGCTACAACTTTTACCACACTTTTCGGCCACCAAACCAGGACCGAAACACTAAAGGTGGAGGAGTGTCAATATTCATCAAAGATATTCACACCACCAGGCTAGCTGCCCAACACAATGCGTCTGAAATTCTCCAGGTGCAACTAACAACAGTTAAGACTGCAATCCAAATTGTAGCTTGCTACAGATCCCCCACCATGCCCCAAGATTCTCACTACACCTTTCTAAACATACCGGAAAATATTAAGATACAACCAAACACCCTAATACTGGGTGATTTCAACTACCCTGCCATTAACTGGGAAAACTACTCATGTACCAACACCTTTGCCCAGCGGTTCTTGGAATTCATAAATTCCAACGCCCTGGATCAACTAATCCATAGTCCCACCAGGGGCTCCAATATCCTAGACCTGGTCATTACCAACATGGGAAATAGATGCTCCACACCTATGGTCACCCCCTCGTTAGTCAGGTCTGACCATAAGCTAATCACCCTTAACATCCACATCCCACCCCCACCCTCCAGTAAGGAAACCTCAGTTTTGTACCTACCATAAATGTAGATGTCCGATAGATATGCAACTGCAGTCATAACATATGGGTTGTCCAGCCTCAGGCAGCCCTCGGTCGGCCGGATTCCAAAGTCTGGGTCAGACGTCGGCTGATGTCGCATTTCTCTCCGACGTCAGAGCGGCTGGAGTATATAAGCATCAGCCGATGCCATTTTCTTCAGTGTTTCTTGCCCCAGATGCCAGGTGCCCTCCAAGGAAGGCTGTAATCAAATTGGAAGACAAAAACAGGATTCCAGACAAATAAGTAAGCAATAAACAGATACACCATAACAGATATCCCCAGCTAAAAGAAACAGGGATAGGAGTGGACCCAAGGCATAAAAGGGTATGGAGGGAGGGAAAATCCGACTGCAGTTGCATATCTATCGGACATCTACATTTATGGTAGGTACAAAACTGTACTATGTCCTTCAAGAATGCAACTGCAGTCATAACATATGAGTAGAATACCATAGCTTAGCTGGGGGAGGAGGAATGCTCTAGGAAAGAGATGGTGTGGCAATCAAACCCTGCAGGACTGCCGAAGCAAAACCTGCTCTGGATCTGGAGTATAGAGGGAGATTGTAGTGTTTGGAGAATGTATGCACGGAGCTCCATGTAGCAGCTTCTAGAATGTCCTTTGTAGGCACCCCTCTTAAGAATGCTGTAGAGGTGGCTGTAGCTCTGGTGGAGTGTGGTCTGACACTGGCTGGAACATTCTTCCCATGGAAGGAATAACAAAATCTGATGCAATGTCCAATCCATTTTGAAATGGTCCGTTTTGAAATTGCTTTTCTTTGTACTCCAGGGGCGTAAGCTACAAAAAGTTGATCAGACTTCCTACTGGTCTTGGTTCTGTCCAGGTAGTAGCGAAGTTGTCTGTGAATGTCCAAGGTATGTAACAGCCCTTCCCCTTTGTTCTCAGGATTGGGGAAGAAAGCAGGCAGATGAATAGCTTGATTTAAAGAAACCCTAGATACCACCTTTGGCATAAAAGCAGGGTTGGTTCTTAAGGAGACCCTATCTCTGTGAAAGATTATGAACGGTGGTATTGCCATTAGGGCCTGTAGTTCCGAAACCCTTCTTGCTGAGGTAATTGCCAACAGGAAAGCTGTCTTCCATGAGAGAAATTGTAAGTCCACTGAAGCTGCTGGCTCAAACGGAGGTAGAGTCAGTTTTTCTAGGACAAAGTTGAGGTCGCAAGCTGGCACTGGAGCCTTTCTTGGTGGCTTAATATTCTTGATTCCCCTGAGGAATTGCCTTAGCAAAGGATGTGAAAACACAGGTGGATCGGTATTATATCTAGCTGAAATAGCTGAAGCATGTATCTTTATGGAAGAATATGAGAGTCCATTCTGTAGCATATCTGCCAAGTATTCCAGGATGAGTGGGATGTTCAATAGTGATGCATCATGTCCCTTGCTGGTATTCCAAATGCTGAATCTCTTCCATTTTGCTAAGTAAACCTTTCTGGTGGATGGTCTTCGAGCTTCTGCTAATATCCGCTGAACTTCCTTGGAGAGAGATTGATTGAGGTTATTCATGGGATCTCCCAGGCTGTTAGCTGCAGTGTCTGAAGGTTTGGATGCACTGTTTTGAAGTTATGTTGAGTCAAAAGTAGGGGCCATTGTGGAAGGGCCCACTTCTTGTTGTGACATATGCTCCGTAGTAGTGGGTACCAGTGTTGTCTTGGCCAGTCTGGAGCTATTAGGATCCCCTTGGGTCTCTCTGCTTTGATCTTTAATAATACTGTGGTCATCAGTGGCAGAGGTGGGAATGCATAGATTTTTAGGAAGTTCCAGTTGAATGAAAGAGCATCTATTTTCCAAGCTTGTGGATGGTATGTCTTTGAACAGAATTTTTGTAGATGATGGTTGAGGTGAGAGGCAAATAGGTCTACTTCTGGCCTGCCCCATGTCGAGGTGAGTTGTGTGAAGATCTTCGGATGTAACCTGCACTCGTGTGGATCTATGAAATTCCTGCTTAGGCTGTCCGCCAGCCCATTGTCTTTGCCTGGAACAAACTGGGATTGTAACTATGTTTAGGCTCAGTGATTTTTCCCAAAGATTCATTGTCAGTCTGCAAAGGGTGTAAGAATGGGTGCCCCCTTGCTTGTTTATATACCACATCACAGTGGTGTTGTTTGTCCGTATCAATAAATGGCCTTGCTGAAGTTGTTGTCGAAAGGCCTCGATGGCATGCATTACAGCCAGCATTTCCTTTTGGTTTATATGCAGATGCGTTTCCTTTGGAGACCACTGTCCTTGTATACATCTGCCTTCCATGTGCGCCCCCCATCCAAGGTCTGAGGCGTCTGTGGTCATGGTCTGTGTTATCTGAGGTTTTTTGAATGACATACCTGTGTTTGCCTGGCTTACCGAGGCCCACCATAGGAATTCCTTTTGTAGGCATGGAATGAGCGGTATGGTTGCCTCTAAGTTGTTGCTGTGCTGAGACCATAGGCTTTTTAGGTACCATTGAAGCTTTCTCATGTGTAGTCTTGCTAATGGAACCAGGAGAATGCAGGATGCCATGTAACCCAGGGCCTGTAGGAATCTCCTTGCAGTCATCTGGGTGAGTTTTGCCAAACCTTTGAAATAATAAGTTAACTTCTCTTGCTTGTCTTCTGTCAGGTAAGCCATTTGAGAGGCTGTGTCCAGATTGGCTCCTAAGAAGGTTATTTGCTGGGATGGTTGAAGTCTTGACTTTTGGAAGTTGACTGTGTATCCCAGAGCCTGAAGTAATTGTATGACATAGTTCAAGTTTTTTGTCAACATCAATTTGTCGTCCGCTTGTATGAGGCAGTCGTCCAGGTACGGGTAAATTTGGATTCCCTGGAGCCTGCAATGAGCAATTACTGCAGCCAGGCATTTTGTGAATACTCTGGGTGCAGTAGATAAGCCAAATGGCAATGCTGAGAATTGATGATGCTCTGGACCTGCAAGAAATCTGAGGTATCTTCTGCAGCTGTGTCTGATAGGGAGTCCCTGAGGTCCAGCGTAATCAGCCAAGACCCCTTGCCCAGCATGGGAAGGAGTTGCTGTAGAGTCAGCATTGTGAACTTTGGTACTATGAGAAAAGTGTTTAATGCGGACAAATCCAGTATTGGTCTCCATTGATTTTCCTTTCTTGGAACAAGGAGCAGTCTTGAGTAAAACCCCTGGCCTTGATCTTGTTGTGGAACTCTTTCTATTGCTTTGATCGGAGCAAGCAGAGAAATTTGCTTGATAGCCTCTGCCCTCTGGTTTTGTGGTAGGTTTGGCATGCCTTGTTTTCTTGGTAAGGTATGAAAATGGAACATGTAACCTTGATCTATAATGTCCAAAATCCATTTGTCCTTTGTCAATCTGTGCCAATTGTCTGAAAACAGAGATAATTTTCCGCCCAAGGGAGCTTCTATTTGCTCCTTGGTCAGCGGACGTAGAGGAAAGTCATTGAGATTGTGCCTGTGGGGCAGGGGAGACCCCTGTATCACTTTGGTTTGCTGGCTGCCATTGTCGTCCCCTGTAAGGACCTCTGTATTGTCCTCTTCCTCGGCCACGCCTGTTTTTACCCCTTTGAAATTTTTCAGGATTAGGAAAGGACCAGTTTTTTGAAGGCCAATTCCTGCTGAATCTGGGGGGCTGAACCTGGAGGAAATCTTTGACCGTCTGAACTGATTTTGCTTTTTCCTCGATGGACTTTAACACATCTTTAGCATTAGCACCAAAAAGCTTGTTCTTTTCCAAGGGTGCATCCAGAAGTTTTGCCTTAACATGATCTGGTAGAGGTTGTTCTTTTAACCATGCATGTCTACGAATGACTGCCCCTGCCATAGCTGCCCTACATGAAGCTTCCAATGCATCATATCCACACTGCAGAAAGTGATTGCTGACTTGCTGAGAATTATGTACAGCTTCCTGCAAAGACTTCCTGTCTAAAGGATCAGGAGAGGCCAATGTTTTCTGTAAATCGTCTAACAGGTAATCCTGATATTGTAACATATGAAAGAGGCAATTCAGAGTTCTCATAGATAAAGTAGTGGAGGTGTAAACCTTTTTCCCCCATCTTTCTAATGACCTAGCTTCCCTGTTGGAAGGCAAGGGATTTTTAGAGGTGGAAGCTGAAACACCTTTAGGTCCCTGAGAAATAGTTTCTAAATCAACAGCATGGGCCCTGAATAAATGGGAATGTGTTTCAGGGACCCTGTAATATCTGTCTGGCTTGGCTGGAGCAGGAGGAAGAGAATCAGGGGTAACACTGGAGTCAGAATATAGATCATCCAAAACATCAAGCACAGGAGGAATAGCTAAGGGCCTGTGCTGGGGCTTTTTAAGGAAGGTTCGAAAGCGCTTTCTGGAATCAGAATATTCCTGGCCTTGCCACTTGAAATGTTCCCTCATGATATGCAGAACTTCCCCAAAAGAAATATCCTCAGGAGGGGAGGCCGAGGGGATGGAATCCTCTGCATCCGAGTCCTCATAGGTCTGGAAGAGCTCTTCCTGGCCATCGGAGTGGACAGAATCCTCAGAATCTTCATCTGAAGGGATAGGGTCAGAGGGTTCAACCCGGGGCCTCTTATCAGAAGGAGGCTGGGATCCTCTCTCAGGATGGGCCTGTGAACCTCTAATCATGGAAATTAAGTCTGCGGCCATAGTCATGATTTGTGTCTCAGGAGTAGGCTGAGGAAAGGCTTTAGCAGCAAGGTGCTTGGTCTTGCTGGCTGCCTTAGCACGAGTGTAGGCCTTAATAGACATGGCCATTGGAGGCCTAGCAGCTCCACGTGCAGGAGTGACCTTATCTACAGCAATGGTCTCGGGCATTTCCTCGGTTTCAGTATCCGGAGCAAAAACTATAACTGGCGTCAGAGTGGTATCCGGTATCGGAGTCGTCGGTAATGCGGTGTCTTCGGTTCGGAGCGGTGGAATAACCCGGAGCGGTGGAATAACCGTCTCAGGGGGAACCGGAGCACTCGCGGTAGGTTTTGGCGTGGAGTCGGTGGTAGACACGGGCCGAGGATGTCGGTCCCGGTCTTTTCGTTTCTTGGGAGTTTGCAATGTCGGAAGTTCCGACGGCATTGTATAAGCAAATTTTTCGCCAAAAAAGTCTTCAGCGAACTCCGGCCGGCGCCTGAGAGTGCACTTATTGAAGCGAGCACAGGCGACACAGGCCGAGACGTCGTGGTCTGGGCCAAGGCAAGGAAGACAGTAAGAGTGGAAATCCTTATGAGGTATTTGTTTACCACAAGACAGCCTTATGAGGTATTTGTTTACCACAAGACAGACAATTGTTAACTTTTTCAGTAATTTCGGACATCGGCTGAGGCAAGAAAAGGTCCCCAACGGGGTACTTAGCTTTTTTGATGACTTCGGATTCGAAGAATACAGGAGCTGACCGACTGGCACTTGCGAACTGCTTCTGCTTCGGGCACCACGCGGCAAGAAAGACTGAAGAAAATGGCGTCGGCTGGTGTTTATATACTCCAGCCGCTCTGACGTCGGCGAGAAAAGCGACATCAGCCGACGTCGGACCCAGACTTTGGAATCCGGCCGACCGAGGGCTGCCTGAGGCAGGACAACCCATATGTTATGACTGCAGTTGCATTCTTGAAGGACATCTTCTCCAAAGCCACCTTCATGCTACTCAAGTCAGAAGTGACAAACTTCATGACACCCATGCAGACGGGAACTGAAAGTTCAACTGCTGAATCCTACATTAAGGCACTGTATGAGCACATCCAATCATGCATGAATCGTGCCATCCCAAATGGAACCAAGATGCTCTCATCCAAAAAAGGAAGCCAATCTGGTGGTCCCCTGCCATAAACTTTACAACAAAAGGAAGAAACTGTTGCAGAAAAGAGGAAAATCCCAGGATGCAAAAAACTCCCTTACCAGCCTCAGTAAGAAACTGAGATCCCTCATAAAACCCTCCAAAGCTAGTTACGAAAATAAAATTGCCAAAGATTCCAAAGACAACCAAAAGGCATTCTATAACTATGTCACAAATCTAAATGGCAATGCTCAGATCTGCTCTGAGCTAAAACGGAATGGCATTAAATATACTGATCCCAAGGATATTGCCAATATCCTGGCAGATCGATTCAGTGCCAACTTCACCCCCCTCTCACCCCCTAAATGGCCCATCTCAATACCGGAAGATTGCCAAATTCCAGTAATAACGGCCACACAGGTAAAAAAAAACGCACTCTCCAAAGCTAAGAATCCAGCATCCATGGGACCAGATGACATCTCGGGCTGTGTCCTACATGAACTACAATATGAACTGGCACCTCACCCAAGTGTCATGTTTAATCATAGCCTCACCTCAGGTTTTGTGCCCACTGAGTGGCGCACAGCTACAGTTATCCCACTCCACAAGGGGGGATCCACCTTGGATCCCGGAAACTACTGTCTCATCAGTCTGACAAGCCTCATCTGCAAGGCCATGGAGCGTATTATCATGGAACTTATAAACAAAGACATTGGCAACCTTCAGACACTGGACCTCACCCAGTTTGGGTTCATGAAGGGCCGATCTTGTCTCCTGAACCTGATTGACTTCTTCGAATCAGTCTCCAGAGCCATGGATAAGGGTAAGGTAGTTCACACAGCCTATCTAGACCTTGCCAAGGCCTTTGACACCATCCTCCACTCTGGAATCATAGATAAACTTCTAAGCTGGGCATTAATCCCTACGTCACCCAATCGGTTGCTAAATGGCTTACTGATAGAACCCACACTGTAAAAGTACCCAACTCCAAATCCAGCTCCAGACAAGTGACAAGTGGAGTACCTCAGGGTTCAGTCCTGGGACCGCTCTTGTTTGGCATCTACTTCTCTGAAGTACAGGTCAACACTAAGGGACTCTGGCTAACAAAGTTCACAGATGACTGCAAACTGGGAGCCATTATTGAATCCCCAAATGATGTGGATACCCTACAAAAGGGCCTTACAGAAACAGATGCTTGGTGCCAGAGCCATGTGCTCATGCTCAATGCCAAGAAATGTATAGTTATCCCCTTTGGGAAAAAACATGTATCCGTGAATTACCATATAGGTGGCAGTACACTAAACAGTGAAAGTGTGATGAGACTTGGGGACACAGGTGGACAGTGGTCTCACCTTCGATAACCACATCGCCACAACAGTCAGGAAATCCTTCTATGTGGCACACCTCATCACCAAGGGCTTTTCATCCAGAAAAAAGGAGGTCATTGTCCCACTGTACTCATCCCTCATTAGACCCATTATAGAATACAACGCCCAGTTTGGTATGTACCTCTCAGGACATCTGCAACAACTGGAAAGGCCGCAGAAATACCTCACTAAAAGAATCACAGGCCTAAAGCAGATGCCCTATGCTGACCGCCTTAAAAAAATTCCAGCTATACTCTGTCGCATATCATCTATGCAGAGGTGATCTCTGCTTAACATACAAGGCCATGTCAAACCCAGAGCTGTTGGAGATGCTACACAAAGAAATCCCAATCCCTCAGAGCCACACGCTCCAGGGATCTAGACCTTGTCATCACAATAAACAAAACGTGCTGGAGGGATAGGTTCCTGACCCAGAGACTCCCCAGACTCTGGAATAGATTGCCTATAACATGTCAAGCAGAGTGCCTCTCTGGCCCTCTTCAAAAGGAACCTTGACGATTGGATGAGAGAAAGGAAATTCACCCCAGGGATCATGTCAGTCACCCTGCTAGACAGGGGTCCAGGGAAGTAAATAGTGTGGGAAGAAATAGCCAGGGAATTGTTATGGCTAGGCTTGTATAGGCCCTATGGCTGATAGCCTAGTACCAACCTATGAACCTATACAAGATAAGAAAAATCTACACTCACTTAACCCACAAGAAAAGGGTACAGATGATAACCACTCAAGAGTTTGCAATCCACATCTGTTCACAAAGGTGGCAAACAAGATCTACGGTATAAATGCAGAAAAATAAATGAACCAAACATCCACCAAAGCTGTTACCATAAAAAATTTTAAATCGAACTACACAGGATAACTACACAGGATAAGCACTTTCACACAAATTGTGCTTCATCAGATCAATTGAATTAAAATTTTTAAAAACAATTATATATTAAAACACAAATTAAGCAACCAATCAAAAACTTACATTAATTACTGATGCATACTTCATTTTTAAGAATGGGTTTTAAAGGTACAGCAGCATTAATACCTGGCAGTTTACCTGCCTGCAATCTAACAATCCACTTAGTCTCAGCAATTTCAAGTTTATTATTAAAATCACCCCCTCTTATTCATATGTACAAGTTGTAGTACCTTAAACTGAAAAGTATGCCCTGGTTGCGATGAAATATGTTTAGCCAAGGCATTAAGTAGAGTCATGCGTCTGATGTCACCTATATGCTGCAAAATTCGTTCTTTCAGCATCCTGTTTTCCCCACATAAAATGGGGTGCAAACCCTGTACTTCGCTAAGTAAATCAATCCCTTAGATTTACAGTTTGTATAGAATCTTGGCTTAAAAGAAAAATCCATGGTGGGGTGGCTTAAAATCAATCTCCAAAGAGCTATGACAACATGCTTTACATAATCTACAAGGAAACGTGCCAATGCGATCACAAACTGAAGATTTAATGGCGGACTTGTAACAAAGCTGTCTTTTGAGTGACAGGTTATTCTTAAACGTAGGCTTATCACCTACAATCCCCTTAATTTTTTTCATCAGAGAGTAAAACGGGCCAATATTTATTCACTATGTCACATATCTGGTGCACATTATTGCCATAAGTCAAAGACAACCTAACTTTACTATTTAAATTAAGTTTCATTAGATTTCATGGATGTAAATGGACGATTAAAAAATGGTCTACCCTTATTAAGGCGCATCCCAATAACTTTATCCAAGGTGCTATTCAAAAATTGTTCCTTGTAACCCCTATTAAGTACATCACCTTTCAAATTAAACAGAGCCGCTTTGTACTCATCTTCATCTGTATGCAATCTAGACATTCTGAAATATTGACCTTTAGTGAAATCACTAATATAGTGCAAAAAAGTGCATTTTTTACGTGGTTTTCTATATAGAGAACTACAGATAGTACCATTAACCAGCATGATCTTTGTATCTAGAAACTCTACAGAACTGCGCGAATGATGGAATACAAATTTAAAACAGTCACTACAAGATTCAAGATACTGCACAAAATTCAACAGATCAGATTCTGCGCCACGCCATAAAATAAAAATGTCATCCACGAATCTTTTATAATAGAATAGCTGTGTGGAAAATTCATGACTAGATAGAACTACACTGCGCTCTCAATTCGCCAATACAAGGTTGGCATAACTGTTAGCGCATGGAGTCCCCATCGCTACACCTACTTTTTGTCTGTATATGACATCATTACACAAAAAAAATTATTACATGAAATAATATCCATCAATGCACCTAAACAATCAATATGCTCATGAAAATATTCAGTATTGGTCAATAAAAACCTCTTAAGGGATGAAATCTCCATATCATGAGGTATTATAGTGAGAAGTGTTTGAATATCCATGGTAGCCAAAATGGTGCTGAGAACAAACCATGTGCCCTAGTAAAATCACCCAAGGTACTCAATTGTTCTGTGTCTTTCAGAACCGCAACTGCTTTCTCCAATGGTTTTTTAAAGTTGGTTCTCTAAATAAATATACATTCAGTAGCCCAATCCCTTTCCAATAGTATTGGGCAAAGCGGTGGGTTCAAGTGACTTATGCACCTTAGGCAATCTAATGGTTCTAATACAAGCATAAAATCATATAACCCTTTATCAATAGCTTCATCCATTAATAATTCATACAACTGATCATGTATACCTCTAACAGACATTCAATTCAACCTGTGTAATGCGTTCATAGGTAGCATCATCATTGAGCATTTCACACATACTCGTATCATAAAAGGTAGTGTCCAGAACCACAACGGATCCCCCTTTACCAGCTGTACGTATATAGTCAGTTTATCATTGGTTCACAATTGTTGCAGAGCTAAATACTCATCATATGTTAAGTCATAAAAGCGGTTTTTCTTCATATTAACTTTAAACAGCTCTCTCAACTATCTTAACAAATGTCTTGAGTGTAGGACTCAACTGTGGTACAAACAGGCTAGAGCATTAGGAACGGACACCATTCGTTGTTCCCCAAATGCTAACTTTAAAGCAATGTCCCTAACGAAAAGCTTAATGTCAAGTATCACATCAATAAAAATTGGTCGAGAGGGTACAAAATTGAGACCTCTGTCAAGTAAACTTACTTGTGCTGCTGTCAAAGAAAACGAGGAAAGATTATATACCAGCGTGGAATCTTCTTGCGTTTGGTCTCCTCTATGGTGTGCTACCTCTTTTGTGAAGGTTTCCGCCTCTTCTGCCCTAAACTGGAGCTCCACCTCCTGCCCAATGGTTGCGGCAGCCTGAAAGGGGCAGGAAAATTTGAAAAAAAACTGTCCAAAGGTATAGCAGTACTGATGTCCTTAGGTCTAGCTCCAATCAATGAATTAGAGGCAATAAGTGCATCTGTAGGCAAAACAGTGGTTGTTGATGTATCATTAGGGACTACAGTAGATGATGTATAAACAACATTGGTAGAGATATTGAGTTCTTGAAGTATAGGCTGCGATAGCAGCTGTGGTTGTTCAGCGACAACTGAAGAGATATAGCCATTAGATTAACTGTCCGCTCAGACCCACAAGGCCACACAAAAATGTGGCCTTTCTTGAAATCAGTCATATCCCTCGCTAACTTCCTTTTCTTGATCATTTGTTGCCTATCATCATATGCTAAAACATTGAGAAGCACATAGTCTATTTCTGCTAAATGAGCAGGTTCACCGAATTTACAGTACAAGTCATTCTGTGAGAGTATAAGTAATTCTGCAGTTTTTCCATTTTGTCATATAGTTCCTTTTCTTGTGGAGCAAAAAATTCATTAAGCAGTCTTCTCATGTAATTGAAACTCAGCTCCATATTAAGCAGCTGCCACTGTTTCAACAAAATGGGGTATGTATTACCATATGTGGGCTTGTGGAGGACCCGCAAGCCCTTAGGCACCACTTTATGGTGCAGGCAAGCCTCCATATGGAGGCGTTGCCACTGCATTCTTTTTAAATTTTAACAGCCCATTTTCAAACTCCTTCAATAAATCTTTAAGCATACCCCAATCACAAGGTTCCGCAACAGGTGTGTCATCTGTAAAGACACATCTCAGAAGGGGGTTGACGTCCAAGTTTAATAGTTGCTTAAAGCGTTGATTAGATACGCCTTTGTTGGGACGATAGCCCAGCTCAATATTAACTTGCTCAGCTCTGATGATGGGGTGATTTTAATAATAAACTTAAAATTGCTGAGACTAAGTGGATTGTTACATTGCAGGCAGATAAACTGCCGGGTATTAATGCTGCTGTACCTTTAAAACCCATTCTTAAAAAATGAAGTATACATCAGTAATTATGTAAGTTTTGATTGGTTGCCTAATTTGTGTTTTAATATACAATTGTTTTTAGAAATTTTTAATTCAATTGATCTGATGAAGCATAATTTGTGTGAAAGCTCTTATCCTGTGTAGTTCGATTAAAGTTTTTTATGGTAACAGCTTTAGTGGACACTTGGTTCACCTATTTTTCTGCATTTATACTCCTTTTACTGGGCGATCTTTGGCTGGTTTGGATTTATTTCTTTACATAAGATCTAGGGTATGTGAGGATGGTGGGGCAGTGTGGGTAAAGGCGGGAGCTCGAGAGTTATAGGATCCTACGTTCTAGAAGAAGAGTCCGATCAGAGCATCAGAGCCAAATCCCTCTGTTGACAAATGAATGAAAATGACACCGCCAGATCAGATTAATATATGGTGAAACAGGTCACCCTCCAGAGTCTTCTGAAAGTGGGGAAGCTAACCAAATACTGTCCTCAAAATCGAAGCTCAGGAGTGTTTTAAAAGAACAGCCAGTTTCCAGGCACTCAGACTCACTGAGAAAAAGCCCTACCTAATGGTCTTGTTCCACACATGGAACGTTTCTTCTAAACAGGATACACAAGAAGTCTTCCCATAACTTAACATATGAAACAGCCACCAAATTCAAAGAAAGGATATGGCTTCAGATGTGCCTACTAGAGTCACTGCTAAGAAAATGACTCTCGCCTTAAAAGCATCAACATGGAGAGGTTTCCTCTGCACAATCCAATACCTCTTGACTGGCTGACACCAAGTGGGCTCTTGACCAATTTAGGGATGAGCTCAACATTTATGACTGCACTGAAGGAGAAAGGGAAAGCACAAAATGGCTGTGGATCAAGATTCACCATCCCCTAAAACAGTAGCAAGAGTCAGAAAGAGAGAGATCAGACAAGGAATAATCATGACACCAGTAACAGTCATCTTTCCACTATGTGACCTGCATCTACAGACTGACCATGGAGGATGTGAAAGTACAGTTGTGTACACTTACCATAAATGTAGATGTTAGAGTGTATTCACTGTTGCAGTCATTACATTTGGGTAATCTGCTGGCAGGTTGCCCTCAGTTGGCCTGATTAACAAAATCTTGGGGCCTTGCTGTCCCTTCTTCCATGACGTTGTCATCAGGGGTATAAAACATGCAGCCGACTCCATTACATCAGTTTTTCTTGCCCCAGATGTCAGGTGCCCCCCCCCCCCAATGGTGAGCAAATAAAATTGAAAACACAAAATTATACCTCCAACCAAAAGCAAATACACCAAAAAGGCTTTTAAGCATAGTAAAGGAAAGTACAGGTATAGACAAAGAAAAGCAGGGGGCTGGAGGGAGGGAGGGTAACCAGGACTGCAACAGTGAATACACTCTAACATCTACATTTATGGTAAGTGTACACAACTGTACTATGTTCTTAGTGTTTCACTGTTGCAGTCATTAGATATGGATAGATTCCCAAAGCTATGGTTGGGAGGAGGAGTTTATACAGCATTTGGGCCAGCTATAAGGCCCTGCAAGACAGCAGTGGCAAAGTCAGCTCTGGATTTAGAGAAAATTGGTAAATGATAATGCTTGGTGAAAGTATGAACAGAACTCCAGGTAGCAGCTTCTAGAATATCCCTGGCAGGAATACCACTGAGAAAGGCAGAAGTAGATGCAACCCTGGTGGAGTGAGATCTGATCCCCTGGGGGGGATAGGTTTTCCATGGTGCTTATAGCAGAAATGAATGCAATGGCTTATCCATTTGGAAATTGTTTGTTTTGAAATAGCCTTCCCCTCTGCAGGTGCAGCAAATGCTACCAGAAATTGTTCAGATTTTCTTCGATATTTAGTCCTGTCCAAGTAGAATCTAAGTTGCCTGTGCACATCCAAGGAATGCAGAATCCATTCCCCTTTGTTCTGTGGATTGGGAAAGAAGGTTGGCAAATGAATGGACTGATTAAGAGCCACACTGGAAACCACCTTGGGCATGAAGGATGGAATGGTCCTGAGAGATAACCTGTCCGTATGAAAGATTATGAAAAGCTCCACTGCCATAAGGGCCTGTAATTCAGATATCCTTCTAGCTGAAGTAATAAGGAAGGCTGTTTTCCAAGAAAGAAATTTTAAGTCTGCAGTAGCAGCTGGCTCGAAAGGAGAGAGTGAGCTTCTCCAAAACAAAGTTAAGGTCCCAGGCAGGGGCAGGAGCTCTCCTGGGTGGTCTCAAGTTCTTTGCCCCTCTGAGATGCTGCTTGAGCAGAGGATGAGAGAAGACGGGTAGTTCTGTGTTATAGTGAGCTGAAATAGCCGAGGCGTGGATTTTAATAGAGGAAAAAGACAGGCCCTTGTGAAGCATCTCAGTTAAGTATTGCAAAATCTGAGGTAAATTGGGCGCTGATGTGCTCATCCCTAAAGATAGGTTCCAGGCACAAAATCTTTTCCATTTGTCAGCATAAGATTTTCTAGTACTAGGTTTTCTCACCTCCAAGATGACATCCATCACAGGCTTGCTGATGGATGATAACGGTGAATTTAAGTGATTAGCCAGGCTGCAAGGTTCATTGTTGGAAGCTGAGGGTGCAGAATTTGGTTCTCCTGCTGAGACAGCAGGGAAGGGGTCAGAAGCAGATGCCATGGAGATGCGTGCGACACACTGCGCAGGAGTGGGTACCAGTGTTGGCGTGGCCAGTCTGGAGCAATCAAAATCATCCTTGGTTTGTCCTGTTTGACTTTCAGCAGAACTTTGGGGAGCAGAGACAGAACGTGAATGGCGCAGACTGATAGGTTTTTCCACCTGAAGGAGAGAGCATCCACTTTCCATGCTTGTTTGTGGGGAGTCCTTATGCAAAATTTGTCCAACTGGTAGTTCTGGGGGGAGGCAAATAAATCTATGTCTGGGCTTCCCCATTTACTTGTCAACATGTTGAAAATCCGTAGTTCCACTTGCCACTCGTGTGGGTTCATGAGTTTTCTGCTTAGTCCGTCTGCCAGTATGTTCAATTTTCCTGGCAGTAATTGAGCTTGTAAATGTACTTGGTAGCTCAAGGCTGTGTTCCACAATGCCATGGCTAGTATGCAGAGGGGGTAGGAATGTGTACTCCCCTGCTTGTTTATGTACCACATAACCGTGGTTGTCCGTCTTTACCATTAGTTGTCCTGGAAGAATGTAATCCTTGAAGGCTGTCTGAGCATTCTGTACAGCTAACATTTCTTTTTGATTGATATGTAGGTGCATTTGATTTGGGTTCCATTTGCCCTGAATGTACTTCCCTGCCATTTGAGCCCCCCATGCATAGTCTGATGCATCTGTAGTTAGGGTTTGGGTGGCAGGGGGTAGTGTGAATGGCAGTCCCTTGTTTTGGTGGCAGGCCTCTGCCCACTAAAGGAACTCCAGGCGTAGGCAAGGTATGATAGGAATCATTGCTTCCAGGCTGTGACAATGTTGACTCCATAGACTTTTCAAGTACCACTGTAGTTTCCTCATATGCAGTCTTGCATATGGAATTAGAAGAATGCAGGAGGCCATGAACCCCAAGGCTTGCAGTATTTGTCTTGCAGATAGCAGGGTTTTTGTGGCCACTTGTTTGAAGTTACTAAATGAATTTGCATCTTTGGCGTGAGGAAAGCCATCTGGGCAGTTGTATTTAAGCTTGCACCCAGGAATGTAATCTGGTGACAAGGTACCAGTTGTGATTTCCTTTCATTTATGGTATACCCCAGACAAGTCAGAACCCTTTTTACAAATGCCAGATGATTTAAGACGTATGTCCTGGTTTTCTGCCTGAATTAGACAATTGTCCAGGTATGGATATATTTGAATATTTCTTTGCCTGCAAAATGCAATAACTGGAACCAGGCACTTTGTGAATACCCTGGGCACAGTAGACAAGCCAAAGGGCAGTGCAGAGAACTGATAATGCAAGTAGCCTGCTTTGAAGCATAGGTATCTTCTGCAAGATTCCCTGATTGGGATGTGCAGGTATGCTTCTTCTAAATCTAGAGTTGCCACCAGGCATCTTTGCCTAGCAAAGGAAGTAACTGGTGAAGAGTCAGCATCTTGAATTTTAGAATTTCCAGAAAGATGTTTAGAGTAGACAGGTCCAGGACTGGACGCCATGATTTGTCTTTCTGGGTACCAGAAAAAGTCTGGAATAGAAACCTTGCCCCTTTTCCTCTTTTGGTACCGTTTGAATAGCCCCCATGTTTAAGAGGGAAAAGTACTTGTTTTTGAGCCTCTGCCCACTGATTTGGGGGCAGGTCTGGCCACCCGTTTGGTGTTGGCAACATGTGGAAATTAAATCTGTATCCCTGGAACACTATATTTAAAAGCCATTTGTCCTGGTTATACGTTCCCAGTTCTCTGCATGAAGAGCAATCTTTCCCCCCAAAGGGGCGGTTAAAAGGTAAGTGCTTGGTACTGTTAAAAGGAAGTCATTGAGACTGTTTACCATAGGGGGGTGTCTTCTTATTTCCAGATTTGGAAGTGGAGGCCTCCCACTGCTTAGTTCAGAGAGTCCCCTGGGACTGAAACCTGGGGTTTTTGCTGTGTCTGGGTTTGGCTTGAGAGGATCTAGAAGGTGCTGGCAAAGACCAATTCTTAGTAGGCCAGTGCCTACTAAGTCTTGGAGATTGCACTTGTAAGAAATCTTTAACAGTTTGCATAGATTTATCTTTATCTTCCATCTTTTTTAGAAGTTCTTCAGCCTTACTGTCAAACAGGCGGTCCTGATTTAAAGGAGCATCCAACAATTTAGCTTTAACATGATCAGGCAAAGATTGCTCCTTAAGCCAAGCATGCCTTCTAAGCACAGACCCAGTAACAGCAGCCCTGCAGGAGGCAAAGAATCAAAACCACATTGCAAAGTAGGTTTTCCAACTTGTTCAGCAGAATGCATTAAATCCTGTAAATTTTTATTTTCCACACAATCAGGAATCATCATTTTCTGTCTAAGCAGTCCAATAATATGCTGTTGATATTTTAACATATGAAATTGGCAGTTTAAAGCTCTGATTGCCACGGTTGCAGAAGTATAACCCTTTTTACCCCATCTATCCAGCGCCCTGGAATCTCTAGCAGAAGGGGTAGATTTTTAGCTGTAAAAGCCTTAATGCCCTTGGGCCCTTGAGAAATGGTCTCTGGATCTGCAACAGGATTTTTGAAAAGGAACTTGTGGGACTCAGAAATCCTGTACTATCTGTCAGGTTTACTAGGAGCCGGAAGGCAGGGAATCCGGGGCCAAACTGGATTCCGAGAACACATCAATGTCTAGTACAGGAGGTATAGCCAAAGGCCTATGCTGAGGTAAAAGCAAGAAATCCCTAAGCCTCTTTTTTGAATCAGAAAACTCCTGACATTCCCAGTGGAAATGCTCCCTTAAAGTATGTAAAGTTTCCCCAAAAGAAAAATCCTCAGGAGGGGAAGCAGAGGGAATGGAATCCTCTGCATCAGAATCCTCAGAAGTAGGTATGGACAAATCCAGGTCATCAGAAGAGACAGAAGAAACAGAATCCTGATCAGAAGATTCATAATCAAATTCAGGCCTAGGCCTCTGGGGGGGGTTGACTACCCCCGATTAGAGTAAGTAGGTCTTCAGCCATTTTGATCATTTGTTTTTTAGGCATAGGGGCCTGAACATGTGGCCTGGGCATTTTTTAGACATAGATTGAGATTTAGGCCTTAATAAGGAAGGCGGTGTTGATTTGATATGCAAGTCTGTAGGCCTGAATACACCCTCAGAAGCCAGTGCCTGCACAGAGGGGCTCCAGACCCATCCAAGGTAGACACATCCGTGGGTTCCATAGGTGAAGCATCTCGCGGCATACCAGACTCCGAATGGGTCTCAGTAGAGGCCTGCGAATCAGAAGTAGCGTGTATCAGGGGCTGCGAAAGCGCCTGAGTACCAGCGAACTGGCGACTGGCTTAGGAGACGCATCATTGGCAGTTCTGGACTTCGGCAGCCTGTCTCTGTCTTTATCTTTGAGTTTTTTCGGAATCCCGGTAGTTGGATGGCTAACAGATGACATTTCTGGATAATTAAACTGAGAAACAAAATATTTAGAGGCAAAAATGTACAGACAACGGATAGTGCACTAATTAAATAAAGCACAAAACAGACAGCAAGATACGTCGTGGTCAGGGCCTAGGCAAGGAATACAGTATGAATGAAAATCTTTATGAGGTATTTGCTTTCTACAAGTAATGCAATTATTAACTTTTACTGACATTGGTAAGGAGCAAGAAAAAATTTCCCCAATGGGGTACTTAGCTTTAAGTTGAAGACTTCGGTTCTGAAACTCGAAAACAAAAATTTCAGGAGTCGGCCGACCGGCACTTGCGAACTGCTTCTGCTTCGGGCACCGCACGGCAAGAAAGACTGATGTAATGGTGTTGGCTGCATGTTTTATACCACTGACTACCTGATGTCATGGAAGAAGGGACAGCAACCGAAGCAGGACCCAAGACTTTGTTAATCAGGCTGACTGAGGGCAACCTGCCAGCAGATTACCCAAATGTAATGACTGCAACAGTGAAACACGAAGAACATTAATGCCAGTACCATAAACTGCAGAAGATGCAACACAAGAAGTCAGATCCCCAAGCTCGTGAGTCTCGTCTCCAAAAAGAAAACCAGTAGTTTTAGATCTTGTAATTCTGATATTAGAGAGGCACTCTACTTCTTCATTAATACAGTGCAGTGTAGCTGTTGAAGAAAGTGGCAGAATATTACAATCAAAGGTACAACACATTTGCCAAAAAGATGCGGTCACAGACGGCTGTGAAGTGCATCTCACACGCGCACACAGACAAACAGATATCTTTACACTTCGATGGTAGCTTAAACTTGAACAGAATACACTGCCCACACACGGTTATAAAGTTCTTTCGTGAATTATACTAAAACAGTTAGTGGTAATACTGCTTCTAACATGGATGGCATAATATTTCCCACCAGTTAGGTTTATTTATTAATAAAATTAAGGGGAATTATGGAAGCATTTATTAATAAAGTTAAGGGGAATTATGGAAGCACCAACCTACCTTACAAAGCAGATACTGTAGTTTTTCTTCTGATTTTATACTTTTATCATGCTCATACTTTGAATGACAGGCCATTACACTGCACACTACTGCTATTCTTGGCCACTTTTATCCAAATTCCTTAAGGACGGTACACTTCATGTTTACCATCTGGCTATCAACATATGTACCACCAGAATGTGCCATAACACAAACTCTTATTACCAGTAAGTAGAAAACTAATGGCAAGATTCTTTGTTCCTCATTTACAGCACATTACAACACTGACACTGAAATGGTCCCATAAAGCTACATGCTACATCAGGAAATGGAGCAGCTGTCAGACTAATGCACTTTCTCCTGACTAACTGCACTGCTGAAGGTCAGAATGATAACAAACGCTACAAGCTACCATAAAAGAAAACATTTTAAACAAATGTTCTCCAATTGATGTTACATGTATTGTTGCCACAGTGCTATACTCTACCATCTTTAACTAGCAAACCACAGGTGATGCACGACATCCCATGTTCAATGGCAAAGATCAGTACATAAAAGGAACTACCTGCTACTGACTGGAAGTAGCCCAGCTACTAAGGCAATTATCTACAACTCCGCTGTACTACCAGATAAGAGAATGTAGCACATGGCTCCAATCTCACAACAAGGAAAAGTACAATTGCCTAACAGGATTTCTAGGTTTCATCCAAAACACTAGGATATGCATACCAGTCTAACAGCACTACATTCTAGGATACAGGATCACTGTAAATGACAGCATGATGAGACAAACCTGTAACATTAAGCACCATTAAGGAAGTCACTAGGGCAGTAATCCATAAGAAAGACTTAACTCAGAAAAATTGTGTACTTGTCTTTTCTTCAGCAACAAACATTCTGAGAGAGCTACAATTAGTCCCTCATGCAAAAATATCAAGCCGACTCCCCTTACTAACAACAGCTAACAACATTCAGTGAAGTTCTTTACCACAATAACTAAAACACACTATGCAAACAACATCAGTAAATTAGTTTAAGTTAACACAAAAAAACACCATTATTTACAAAGAACTTGGGAGGCTACAGAAGCAGGGGGCACCTCTGCCTAATGTTTCCCTTACAGACCTGCTTTTATGGTTTACATACCTTACACGTGCTAACTTCAGAAGACTCACCTGAGCAGTGATCTATAGCATTCAGCCTGTCTTCCAAGCAATATCAAACCAAAAAAAGAGGCTGGGGACTACAAATTCCCCAGAATGATAGCCATATCAAAGCCTACCTTCCTTCTGGTCATTTAACATACAATGCTGGGAAAAAACAGGCACATCAGACCAGATCTGTACCTCAAGGGTATTCTGAAGAGAGAATTTTCTCAAAAGTGCAGCTCCACAGATGGCTGCACTACCGGAAAGATTTCTCAAACATGCAGATTATAGAGTTGGCTGTACTGGAATGTGCCATGACAAGTATTTCCAGAAAAACATTTTTCAGATATACAGATAGGGTAGTTCTACCGGAATGTTTCATAAGTATTTAGAGAGACTTGCTGTACTTATCACAGCAAAACATACATGCAGTCAGCCAAATAGCTAGAGTTTGTTTAGCTAAAGCTAAACACAGTCTTTTGTAAAACAAATGCATAACTGGGTGTATTTTCTCAAAATCCTTCCTTTTCTCCAGGTAACAATTCAACTATTTATGAATATGAAAGTCTAACACAATACTCAGGAATTCACCTCTACTGTTGTACTTTGATTAGGTCATTACTATCGGAGGACTGATTCAAGGAAACAAACAATCCTGTGAGTATGCCGGACGTAGTATCAGGAAAACATGCAATGAAAAACTGTATAATAGTTACCATACATAAAAGCTTTCATAGCTCACTGATTCTGCTACCAGAAATGACTGCTACTAAAAAAAAACAAGTTTTCCAAGACATACTTCAGATCTGTGGAGTCAGTGGTTTTGGAGAGATCTTAAGTTGACTAGTTGACTTTTGGACGAATAAGTGGTATGAGATGACAGATTCTTTTTTTTTTTTTTGAGTCTAAGTGAGAGCTGGTCAGACACATGAGACAACCCAATGAGACATTTAAATGGAAAAATAACACTGTTCCAATTCAGAAATGAGATATGTAGGCCAACAATTTAATAATGAAGCAGTTGCAGTGGTGCAGCTGTAGCACTGTTGCCTCACAGTAAGAGCGTCTCTGGTTCAATTCTCAGCTGAGGTGCCTTCTGTGCGTAGTCTGCATGTTCTCCCTGCATTCGTGTGGGTTTCCTCCGGGTGCTCCAGTTTCCTCCCACATTACAAAGATATGCGTCTGGAGCATTTCTCCCCAGGCCTCCACTGAAAAATTGGCTTTGTTCCAAGTTGGCCTTTCCCGGTTAACAAATGTTAAATAAAATAAAATAAAATAAAATTACTTGCACCTCAACAAACATGGCTTAATGAATGAAGGTAGACACACTTGTGAATTCAGAGGATCAAGAACTCCTGTTAAGAATCAGCAGCAAATCTCCATGTAAACTGGCTGACAGCAGAGTCATCAGTACTTCGAAGTGAAAGTAGGACAGAAATGTTTAAACAAATGGTGTATCAAGGTTACACAAATCAATCTGATGTTACCAAGATTAAATTTACTTTGCCTATTACTGCTAGATTATAACTTGATGCAACAAACAGCCAACCGAATCCCAGTAGCTCGAGCAGGGTTACTAGTAGGAAGCTGTAAATTCCAATAATCCACGAAACAAAAGCCGCTAAGGCTAAAAAACTGATTTATTGTAGTTTTAAACACTCAGAGCTCCACACAGAAAAAACAGGTTTAGCGCTTTCATCCGCCTACAGCAGACTTCTTCAGAACCACCTGGTACCAATTAGTTGATTCAATAAATAGCTTGCTTGGCGCCAAAAAACTGCCAATACAACCTCATTTAAATGAACTATTATAACAATGTTAAAAATGTTAAAAACCATGAATGTACTATGTAGTATATGGATATAAACAACTTACATAGAAAATATACATAAAAAACAAAATATTAAATACTAAATATGATATAAGTAGTAATTAATAATTATTACATCCACACAGGCTCAATGGCAGAAAAATATGTAAATATATAACCATGATATACTAATAAGAAATAAAATCTTCAATAAAATCACAAAATATACCCACACCTTAGCCACGATCTAAAAGTAGAAATGGTTTGATACTTATACTATCGTTAAGCCCTGGCCAGGTAGTGGCATCACAAAGTATCTGCCATTTGCTTTCTAAAAAAGACAAGCCTACCTTCCAGTTACCTACTAGTAACCCTGCTACTGGGATTCGGTTGGCTTTTTGTTGCATTCAGTTTTTGAACTGTTGAGTTAAGAAAGTAAGAGTTGCATATGTAAACTTACCCTGACAGTAGTTGTTCGAATGGTCACTGCTGCAGTAGCCTTAGCTATATACCAGCCATCAGCTTTCAAAGCTTAAAGGCACCTTCCACATGTTTAAACCATTAACGAGATTGAACACAGCTGAGGAAGAGTGGTTTGTGCGCCAAGCCCTTCACAGCTTTCATGCGAATTAAGAGAGGGAGACCAGAGCCTTGAAAAGGCCAGTCTTAGGAAAATAAATGTAAATGTCCTTGCCCTGGCTCCAAAATAAGGGGAATGGAGGGAGGAAGTGGCTACTGCAGAAGTGATCACTTGAACATCTACTGTTATGACCATTTTATTTACACAACTGTATTGTATTCATCATACTCATCACTGTTGGAGTAGCCTTAACTAAATGCTAGGCTAACATAGTTTAAACTGACTGGAAACAGGATGGAGAATGGCTTTGGAGCCCCTACAAAATGGCACTAGCAAAGCCTGTCCTAGATCTGGAGGATTTAAATCTTGGTCCTTGTGCTTGGTAAATGGTATGCACAGAGAACTAAATTACTGCTTCTAGAACACTGCAAGAAAACGACCCTTACCAAAAAGCCACATCCTAGTATCATGTACCCTGACCCTGTCTGGAATTGCCAAGTTGTGCTGGGTATAACAAAATGTAATAGCATGAAGCAACTACTTGGGAATAGTCTGCTTTGGCACAGGCTGTCCTTTCCTTCACAAGAAATGAATAACCATCAGTTCTTGAAAGTTTTAGTTGTGTCAAGAATATTCAAGTCGTCTTTGGACATCCAAACAATGGAGCATCCATTTCCCCTCGTTTTTAGATTCTAGAAAGAATGTAAGAAGATGGACAGCTTGGCTTAAGGTAAACTCGGATGCTACTTTAGGCATAACTGATTAATACTTAGAAAAATTATGTTTTTGGAAAATGAGAAGACTCACCAACCAACAGATATTCCAAATCAGACACACTTCTTGTAGAGGTTAGAACAATTATTTTCCACGTCAAGAACCTCAACTCAGCCAGAGGAGCTGGTTCACATGAAGCACGAGCTGTTACTTCTTCTTACACAAAATTAAGATTACATGAAGCCACCTGCTTTCTAGGAAGCTTCGTATGCAACACCCCTCACAAAAATATTTTTGGCATGAGAGTGCACTGAAACAGGGGGATCCATGGGCAGACTTGCTTAAATGCACAACAGGTTTATCTTAAAGGCGCAGAAAGACAGGCCAGAAGATAACTCATACAAATAATGCAGAACCAGAAAAAACAATAGCCTTAAAATGATCCTGGTTCTTATCTTAGCATCAACTACAAAATATTTTCCATTTTCTAATAGCAGGTTTTCTTGCCTCATTTAAAATCTGCTACAAGTTCTCAGAAGGGAAGAAAAGATGCTTAAAAGGTATAAAAAAAACTCTATCAACCAGGCAGTGAGTTAAAGATGTTTGGGGACAGGGTGCGTGTTATGCGAGTAAATCCAGTTTGAGAAGATGCTTGTAGTAATTGCCAATGGCCATTTCCAAAAGGGAGAACCACTTGCTGCCTGGGCCACAAGGGACTCATGATTATGATCTTCTGTAAGCCATTCTGAATCTTTAGAATGACCAGTGAATATTAGCAAAAAGAGAGGAAAAGCATTTAGGGACATTCCTGTCCATGGAAAAGAAAAAGCACCCATCTTCCAAGCCTTTCTGCGTGGAGTTATGAAGCATAACTTTACAACTGACTACAGTTTGCTAAGGCAAAGAACTATATGAGGTGATCCATACAGCTGGATCAACTCTTTGAAGACCCTCAGATTCAATTTCCATTTGTGAGGATCTGTCCTGATCCTGTTCAGTTCAACTACCACACAGTTTTGTTCTGATGCTATGGAAGATGCCTATAGAGTGAGACTGTGATGAAAAGCTATATCTCAGGCTATAATGGTTAGTCTATACAGAGGGTAAGGGGGTCCGAAATGACAGAAGTCAGCAAGCAAAGGAGAGCAGTATTACTGGAATTTTCAGTCTCAAGTCTTGATGAGCACCTTCACAAGGTGGACCCAGTTTTTCACAAAATCTCACCAAGATGGCAATGACATATGCACTGTATTTTACACAGTATACATCATGGACAGAGCAAGTTAAAAAAAAATAAAGACAGCTGGGGGCACAAGATCCATGGTAAAAAAAGTGCCCAATCCTGGTAGGTACACTGGTGACAGGACTAGAAAAAATGACTGCAGAATCCTCAAGACATGGAAAATTTCCTACAATGGGGCTAGACCAGGCCCAGGGGGAGGAAGCCGCCGCCCCCGTTGCAGAAGTAGCGGTCCACAAAAACTGATAGGCCAAAAAAAGAGCAATAAACACGACAGAGTGGACTACTGAGGATAAGAAAGAAATTAGGTATTGTTACTATTATGCAAGAAGCCCAGAACTTCCAAACAGAAGATACACAAAAAGATTGAGAAAGAAATTAGAGGAAAAAAATACTTCAAATAATGTGTTCATTAATACAACAGATTTATGAAAAACATTATATAGACCAAGAAACCTTCGGCCGTTTGGGAAAAAAAGCTATTGAGGAAGTGCAAAAATAAAGAAAAAAATCTAGAGAATTTTGAAAACTATGGAAAAGAAATATGGCCATGGGAAAGAAAGAGAGATCTGATAATGGTGCAATATTTATGCAAAGGAGAAAGCTAAATTAAACCAACACAAAAAAGGCAACCCCAAAGACATTCAAAGAGAAATACAGGCAAAGGCATCCAGATATGGAAAAATTCACAATAAAAAATAAGATATAGAGAGGGAATATAGAGCAGAAGATTAGTAAAGCAAAATAGAAAATGAAGTTATGGAATACTTGCAAAGTAAGGGATTTAGCGCAGAAAGTCTAACACAGGTTACATCACAGCATGATGAAAAAATGTGTCCCAAAGTAAGGAGAAATCACTGGAGTGGGGAAACATCTGATCAGTTGCCATATGAATATACTTTGGAGCCTTTCATAGGAAACCAGTACAAATGTTCAGTTGAAGTTCCACAGCAAGAGAAGGAACAGGAAACTGTGGCAACTCTGACGCAGTCAATGCTGTGGAGTGATAGGCCAGGGAGCTCCCATATGAAAAAGCAATGGATGACAGGATGAAACTGAAGAGAATGTGGCCCTGGAACTTCCTATACAATGCCCGGAGAACAAAGAATGTGTCCTCAGTTTAGAAGAAAATTATCTAAGAGGAAAGTTGCTTGATTTAATAGAAATGGACAGAAATATTAAGTTCAGTGAAAGTCAATAAAACCTGAAAAGTCAAGAGGTTTGATAAAACAAATGAATACTGTAACTAGGACTGTCCATGTATTATAACAGAAGTAAATAGGATATATTTCTGTGCAGCTAAATTAATAGCAGGTTAAGTCTTACCACAAAAACAGGGAGGTAAGGGAAAGGAAGAGGAGAAATCAAATGCCATCACTGAAGTATTAAATAGAGGAAACTATAAAGCAATTAAGAGAAGTGTCACTGTTACAACAGTACAGAAGAGGGAACAGATCAACAAAAACACTCAAAGATAGACATGATCAAAGCAATGAGCGGTATCAGAAGAGAATAGGAATAGGACCTATCGGGCATTATCGCAAATAATAAACTAAAATATATCACAGGCGGAAAAACTTGGAAGATATGCATATACAGGAAAAGTACAAAATAAGCAATTTACTGATGGCTCAAAAAAGTTTTAGAATTCAGAACCAAAAAAAAGAAGAAATGTAACCATTTTGGAGAAATATCTATGAAGATCCTGAGGAAAATAAAGATGCTAAATGGACAGAACAAGTAAAAAGAAGAGGTTGAAATGTACAGGATATGAAATGCGATGAAGTAATGTCCAGAGAGTGAGTGAAACAAGGTGAAGAAAAGCTCCTAATTGGAAAACCCCAGGCCCAGATGCAGTACCTAACTTCTGGTTAGAAAGTATTAACATCGTTTACATGAAGATTTAGCTATGAGTTAAGAACTATTTATAAGTGCACCCCAAACAGACACCAGCCTGGTTAACAGGCAAAACAAGTAGCGTTGTCGCCTCACAGTAAGACGTTGTCCTGTTCGATTCTCAGTTAGAGCATCTTCTGTGTGGAGACATGCGTGAATGGGCATACCTTCGTTGAAGGTTGTGCGTCAGGGCCAGCAACTCGGCACGTAAAAATCTACTGCCAATCATTAGCGGACCGGAGTTCCTCTGTGGCGACCCCTAACAGGGAAAAGCTGAAAGACACAAACAAACAAAACATAAGAGTGAATCTGCAAACTATCCTAAAAACTATACACCAATAACCTGCCTTCCGACGATGTGTAAACTATACACCGGAATTGATGACGATAGTTTATAGTAATTTAGAAGAAAACTCAATCATGGCAACAGAACAAAAGGGTAATAAAAGAATGACATATAGAAAAAAAAAAAAAAAAAAGATAACTTGTTAAACTCATAATGGCAGACTGTAAAAAATGGGAAGCATGCAAGTATGGCATGGATAGGGTACAAAAAAGCATTTCACAGTATCCTGCATTCATGGATAAAAAAGTGCTTAAAATTACACGATACATCCTACAACTGATCATTACAGTGACCAGGAAACAGTGGCAAGCCACTCTACAGTTAAGCCATGATAAAGGACAAATTATAATTCCAGGTATACAAATTTAAAGGGGTGCATTTCCAGGGTGACTCTCTTCACTGCTATTTTGTCTTGCCCTTAACCCATTAAGCCGTTTACTTAACAGATTAGGTCATAGCTTCAATTTGGCTCCCAGAAAACAACAAAGTGTAAAGGCTTTTTGTCTTTAGGTAAATTTAAAACTGTACAATTCAGACAAGGCACTGAAAGCACAACTGCAAGTGGTTAGCTTTTTCAGATGATGTAAAAATGTCATTTAGCCTTGACAAATGTGAAAAAGTAACCTTTAAAGCAGAAAAATTGCAGCACCAAGAAACATCAGTTTGGGACAGGAATGGGATATAAAATAACTTGAGCAAGAGGGAGTGTATAAATAATTGGGAACTGATGAAGGATCAACAATAAAACATGTGCAAATGTGAATAAAACTTAGGAATATTTTAGAAGACTAAAATTAATACTGAAAACAGCGCTGACATCTAGGAACCAAGTCCAAGCTATAAACTAATTTGCTCTTTCTGTCCTAACATACAGTTTTGGAGTGCCTGACTGGCCCCAAAAGGTGTTGCATGGTTGGACAGGAAAACGAGGATGTTTCATGCATAATCAAATGATTTACAAAAATCAGTGCATACCAAAACTATGCATTCGCAGTTCTGAAGGGGGTACGGGCCTCCTCGAAACCGATTACATGTATAGATCTGCAATTGTGGGACTGCATATACATCTGCTGACCTCAAAACCCAAGCATAGTGAAAGTTTTGAACCATGAGAAGAATAAGTCTAAGATGACTTCCCTGCTTAGTTTAGCAGAGGCACATTGGTGTCAAGCAGGAAAGGAAATCAAACCAGAAGTAGATAAAAATCAGGCAGCAACTGAATGTGCCAAAAAACAAAATAAATACAAAGTGAAGGATCAGACAAGAAGGCAAGAAATGTGAAAAATGCATAAATATAGTTGCAAGTATAGAAAACTCTTAGGACAAAATCATGCTGACCAGGATCGGACGTAGGAATGGTTAAGGAGAAGGTTAATATTGGTGGCCCAAGACAGTGGAGTACGCTAAGTCCATTGAACATGTGGGAGAAACGGACAAATGTAGGTTTTGTAAAACAGAATTGGAAACGGACGCACATCTTGTTGCTGGTTGTGATATACTAATGGCAGGAAGACTGTATACTGAAAGGCATAATAATATGGCAAGACTGGTGCATTGGGGATTATGCAAGCATTATAATGTTGAAGTAGCCGAACAAAACTGGAAACAAGAGTCACAAAGTATCATAGAAAATGATAAAGTTTATATCACATGGGGTCACCCATTACTAACAGTTCAAAAAATAGATGCCAGAAAACCAGACATAGTAGTCAATGAAAAGAAGGCAAAGTATCATTGCTCACTGAAATTGCTACACTCAGTGACTACAGTGTCTTACGTAGAGAGAGACACAAAGCCAAAATACCAGAATTTGCAGGCAGAAAAAGAGGGCAGTGTAGAAGGTAGTAGGAGAAGCAACAGTTCTTATAAAAAAGAAGAATGTACAATCATACTTAGATATGTTACTGATGCATGTAACTCCGTGTGAATTGCAGGAGGAGTAATTACTGGGCACATTGTTGCGGGTGCTGCAAAGAGCACTTCTGGCTAACATTAACGATTGAAACAATACTAATTTCATGAACTTTAATTATACTTTGACTTCACTTAGGAATGGGGTCCATTCCCATCATGGTATTAAAAACTTAAAAGGATAAATTTGTTTCCCCCTTGCTTGTTTATGTACCACATCAATGTGGTCTTGTCTGTAAACTCTTGTAGAGGTCCTAGGTACCACAGATGACTGCTAGAGTTATAACAGCCAACATCTCTTATGTTTACGTGTTCTGGTCTTGTCTTTTTTGTCCCACAGACCCTGCACATTTATTTCCAGACACGCTCCTACATAAGCAACATCTGAGATGTCTGTTGTGACTGAATGTGCTGGAGCACGTGGGGAGAATAGCAGACCTTAGTTTTTGGGAAATTTGGTGTCTCCAGCACAATCTCCAGTTTCACAAACTCCAAAAGAGGAGCTGGAAAAATCAAGGGACGTCAATGCTGAAACCACAGACAGCACCAGCAGATCCTTCTCATGGAGTCTTGCAAGAGTATCATAAGCATTACAGACACAAAGACATCCATCCTCTCGAGGAATTCTCTTGCTGAAATGGACATCTGAGCGGAAAACGTCAGGGATAGCTGAACAAGAGATCCAAAAACAGGGACAGATTTTAAACATTGCTCTTATAAACTTAGAAAGATGATAGAATGAAAGTTTTTGTAGCAGTATGCATTTTCTGAAGTCCATGAAATTTGAAATTCAAATCCATTCATCCAAGCTCAACTCTTTTTCCAATTTTGCACATGGGGTCTGAGTCTCACTTCAAAACAGTGACAATCCTCTCAAGCCAAGGTTTACACCACTGGGTGGCTAGCCCTGCCGCGGTAGGTCATCTGTACCACTCACACCAAAGGCCAATTTAGCATTTCCAAACCACCTACTGCATGTCTTGTGGGAGAAAACCGCAGCACCCAGAGGAAACCCATGCGACTGCAGGGAGGACATGCAGACTCCACAGGGAAGGCATCCCAGATGAGAATTGAACAGGAGAACCTCCTGATGTGAGGCAACAACGCTAAACGCTGCACCACTATGGTCACCTTAATGATTTGCCAGAAAAAACTCTGGACCCTTGAGAGGTATGGACACCTGAGGAAAACCATCTTGTGAGGAGGAGTCAGAAAAGACATCTGGATGTTCTCATGGAATCTCAACCTAAGTAGCGGATCCCTTAACTACGAGACAGATTCCTGACACTTTAAAAAAAAAAAAAAGACTACAAAGATAAACAAGTCCTCTAAATAAGGAAAAATGTGAAAAGCTTGCAGTCTGCAGAAGGTAAATTACTGCAGCTAGACACTTTATGAACACCCGTAGAGTAGTAGATACCCTTTGGGCTATGCAGAGAACTGAGAAGGTGAACCAGAAATGGCAGAAATCCGTTTTAATAGGAATGTGATGACATGAATCTTTTAAATACAGGGTCACTAGAAAACTGAGATGGGGAATAAGGGTAACCAGTTGTGAAGTGACTATATTTAAAACTTGGGCACTATCACAAACAGGTTCAGAAAGGAGAAGTCCAAAACTGGTCTCCAAGAATCTTCTTTCCTTCTTTGACACTTGTAAGTGGGAGAGACCCCACTGCCAGTTGTAAACTTTATGGATTATTCTCAAAACCCATCTGTCTAAAACAATCTGTTGCTAAAGAGAGAAATGGAGATTCAGACTTTCTGGAAGGATTAAGGAATTGCCAGTGTAGGGGGTGGGTGGGAGGCAAGTCTTTCATGTTGTCATTCAGGCTTATTGGACTGTCCATTATTCATTGGGGGGGGGGGGGTTCCTAAAATCTTTTCTAACTTCTCTGCTGTTTTTTTAAATGCTTGGTAGCAGCTTACTGGGATGGTTTACTTTGCTTTTTACAGAAAGTTGTAGCAGGAGCGTTGAATCTTTGGTAAACTGAGTAGGAAGGCTGAAAAATCTAAGACTGTCTTTGAATCAGCTTTCCTCTCATCACACTTTTTAATGGATCTAGCAGCAGAAAGTTCAAAAAAGAGTTCTCATTTAGAGGAAAATTGAAAATCTAATTTTTGACACTCTCGGGGGGGGGGGCGTGGAGAACACTGCAGGTAAAAGGGGGCGTGGAGAACACTGCAGGTAAAACTTTTCATAACAGCTCTGGTGGCAATAGCCTCCACGTTGGAGGTAGACTCAGCAGAATCAATAGCCAGAATCCCAAAGTCTGGGTCCGGCGTCGGCTGTGCACTCACCCTCCCTGACGTCAGTGCGCCAGAGGTACAAAGCTCCCAGCCGACGCCATGTTCTCCAGTTTTTCTTGCCCCAGATGTCAGGTGCCCAAAAGTAAAGGCTAAAAGTAAAACAAAAATATAACATACAACAAACCCCATACCCGGTAGCAAATACACCTCAGAAGAAGGGTGAAGTTGGGAACCACACCAATAAAAGTATAAGAGGGGACAGGAGGGTGGGTAACCCAGACTGCAACAGTGAAGACACTTGAACATCTACATTTATGGTAAGTGTACACAACTGTACTATGTTCATCGTGTTTCACTGTTGCAGTCATCACTGTAGGGTTGAATCCCAAAGCTGAGATAAAGGGTGGTGGTTATTGAGTAGAAGGGGCGGCTAGAAGGCCTTGCAAGACTGCAGAAGCAAAGCCTGCCCTAGATTTAGAATAAAGAGGGAGATTATAGTGCTTAGAGAAAGTATGCACTGAACTCCAAGTTGCAGCTTCCAAAATATCTTTGGTAGGGACTCCTCTGAGAAAGGCAGCTGAAGTAGCAGCAGCTCTGGTAGAGTGAGTCCTAATTTTTCCTGGGATTTGCTTTCCATGATGAGAGTAACAAAATCTGATTCCATGAGCAATCCATTTAGAAATGGTCTGTTTTGAAACAGCTTTGCCTTGGAAATTTGCTGCATAAGAAACCAACTGTTTCCTGATATCCTTGGTTCTGTCCAGGTAAAAGCTTAGCTGCCTATGCACGTCCTATTTTGTGGATTAGGGAAAAAAGTTGGCAGGTGAATAGTTTGGTTTAAAGCCACTTTAGAAACCACTTAGGCATGAAAGTAGGGTTAGTCCTCAAAGAAAAGTACAGTTTTGTACCTACCATAAATGTAGATGTCCGATAGGTATGCATCCGCAGTCATCACATATGGGTTGCCCTGCCTCAGGCAGCCCTTCGGTCGGCCGGATTCCAAAGTCTGGGTCCGGCGTCGGCTGATGTCGCCCCTTCCCCGTCAGAGCACCTGGGGTATAAAAGCGTCAGCCGACGCCATCTTCCTCAGTTTTTCTTGCCCCAGATGCCAGATGCCCTCTAGGAAGGCTAAATTTGGAGAAATGCAATAAAAATCCAAAAATTTGCAAAAAAAAAAAATTTATATTATATATAAAAACAAATACACCATAATAGATCCCCCCCAGCTAGCTAATAGAGGGGTAAGCACCCTAGGAATACCACAGAGGGGAAGGAGGGAGGGTAAACCTGACTGCAGATGCATACCTATCGGACATCTACATTTATGGTAGGTACAAAACTGTACTATGTCCTTCAAGGATCTGCAGTCATCACATATGGGTAGAATACCATAGCCAATCTGGGGGTGGAGGAACTAGGAAAAGGATGGTGTAGCTAGGATACCCTGCAGGACAGCCGTAGCAAAGCCTGCTCTGGATCTGGAATAAAAAGGTAAATTGTAATGCTTGGCAAATGTATGCACGGAGCTCCATGTGGCAGCTTCTAAAATGTCCTTTGTAGCCACCCCTCTTAAGAAGGCTGTGGAGGTGGCTGTGGCTCTCGTAGAATGAGGTCTAATGTTAGCTGGTACAGTCTTTCCATGAAATGAGTAACAAAAGCGAATGCAATTTCCTATCCATTTTGAAATAGTCTGTTTGGAATTTGCTTTTCCTTGAGTACCAGCAGCATATGCTACTAGCATCTGGTCCGCTTTTCTGAAACCTTTAGTTCTGTCCAAGTAGTAGCGCAACTGTCTGTGAATGTCCAGGGTGTGCAGCAGTTTCTCCCCTTTGTTTTGTGGATTTGGGAAGAAGGTAGGTAAGTGAATGGCTTGATTCAATGAAACCCTGGATACCACCTTTGGCATAAAAGTAGGATTAGTTCTTAATGAGACTCTGTCCTGGTGAAAAATAATGAATGGCAGCACTGCCATCAGGGCCTGCAATTCCGAAACCCTTCTTGCTGAGGTTATTGCCAGAAGGAAGGCAGTCTTCCATGAAAGGTACTGTAGATCTGCAGATGCTGCTGGTTCAAATGGAGGCAGTGTTAGTTTTTCCAACACGAAGTTAAGGTCCCAAGCAGGAAGAGGTGGTTTCCGAGGAGGCTTGATTTTTTTGATTCCACTTAGAAACCGTCTTAGGAGAGGATGAGAAAAGACAGGTGGATCAGTATTGTACTCTGCTGAAATTGCTGAAGCATGAATCTTAATAGAAGAGTAAGACAGACCATTGTGGAACATTTCTGCCAAACATTCTAGGATATGTGCCATGTTCATCACTGTCGCATCTAGGCCCTTTGTGGTGTTCCAGATGAGAAATCTTTTCCATTCTGCTGAATGTGCCTTTCTTGTGGAAGGGCGGCGAGCTTCCATAATAATATCCTTCACTCTCTGGGATAGCTTATCCTGAGGAGGAGTCAAGGTATTCTCCACGCTGTTAGTTGCAATGTTTTCAGGTTGGAATGTAGAGTTTTGTATCTGTGCTGTGTCAGTAGAAGTGGCCATAGAGGCAGAGGCCATGGTTTCGTACGTGACATGCTCCTTAGCAGTGGGTACCAGTGCTGTCTTGGCCAGTCCGGAGCTATCAGAATCACTGATGGCTGCTCTGTCCTGATCTTCAGTAACACCTTGGTCATTAATGGGATAGGAGGAAATGCATACACTGTCAGATTTCTCCAGCTGAAAGAGAGGGCGTCCACTTTCCACGCTTGTGGGTGGTATGTCCTTGAGCAGAATTTCTTCAGTTGATGATTGTGGGGGGATGCAAATAGATCTATGTCCGGGCTCCCCCAAGATTGCGTTATCTGTTGGAAGATGTCTGGGTGCAGCATCCATTCGTGTGCATAAATGATATTTCTGCTTAAGCTGTCCACCAGTGTATTGTCTTTCCCTGGCACAAACTGAGCTTGTAGCTGTATATTGAGTTTCAAGGAAAGATCCCATAGTTTCATTGCCAGTCTGCAAAGAGGGTAGGAATGGGTACCTCCTTGCTTGTTTATGTACCACATAACTGTGGTGTTGTCTGTCTTTATTAGTAGGTGGCCTTGATGCAGAAAGATTTTGAAGGCCTCGATTGCATGCATCACTGCTAGCATTTCTTTTTGATTTATGTGCATGCGTAGCTCCTTTCGTGACCACTGTCCTTGGATACCTCTGCCCTCCATGTGTGCTCCCCAACCTAGGTCTGAAGCGTCCGTTGTAATAGTTTGGGAGGTTTTTGGCTTTGTGAAGGGCAACCCCCTGTTGGACTGGCTGGCCTGAGCCCACCACAGAAATTCCTTGTGAAGGCATGGAATGAGTGGGATTAAAGTTTCCAAACTGTGACTGTGCTGAGTCCATAAACTCCTTAGGTACCACTGTAGCTTTCTCATATGAAGCCTTGCTTGTGGAATCAAAAGAATACAGGATGCCATGTAACCCAGGGCCTGCAGGATTTTCCTTGCAGTCAGCTGAGTTTGCCTTGTCAGATTTTTGAAGTAATCCGGTAGCTGGTCTTTGATTTTCTTCTGTGAGATAAGCCATTTGGGTGGTTGTATCTAGATCCGCACCCAGAAAGGTTATTCTTTGGGATGGAACAAGTCTTGATTTGTGCATGTTGACTGTATATCCCAAGGCCTTTAGAAGATTGATGGCATAATTTAAGTTCTTTATCAAAGTTTGTTGGTTGTCCGCTTGTATAAGGCAGTCGTCCAGGTATGGATATATTTGAATCCCCTGAAGTCTGCAGTGTGCTATTACTGATGCCAGGCATTTCGTGAATACTCTGGGCGCAGTAGATAAGCCAAAGGGCAATGCTAAGAATTGATAATGCTCTGACCCTGCAAGAAATCTGAGGTGTCTTCTGCAACTTTGTCTGATAGGGACATGCAGGTATGCCTCCTTGAGGTCTAGAGTCAACAGCCAAGACCCCTTGCCCAGCATGGGAAGGAGTTGCTGTAGAGTCAGCATTTTGAATTTTGGCACAATGAGATAAGTATTCAGTGCGGACAAGTCGAGAATTGGTCTCCATTGATGCTCTTTTCTTGGAACAAGGAAAAGCCTAGAGTAAAATCCTTGGCCTTGTTCTGAAATAGGAACTTTTTCTATGGCTTTCATTTGTAGTAAGTTTGAGATTTGTTTCAAAGCCTCTGCCCTTTGATTTGGTGGCAGACCTGGCATGCCTTTTCTTTTTGGCAACGTGTGGAAATGGAACCTGTATCCGTTGTCTATTATTTGGAGTGTCCATTTGTCTCTTGTAATGTTGTGCCAATTTTTTGAGAATAAAGAAAGCTTTCTGCCCAAAAGTGCTTCTAATTGAGCCCTGGTTGGCGGAATCAAAGCAAAGTCATTGAGTTTGTCCTTGTGCAGCAGTTGTAGGTCCTGAACTGCCTGTCTGGATTGGAGGTTGCCATTGACTGCCTCTGTAGGAGCCCCTAGCTTGCCCTCTACCTCTGGCACACCTGTTCCTGCCCCTTTGAAATCTTTCTGTGTCTGGAAAGGACCAATTCTTGGAAGGCCAATTTCTGCTGAATCTAGGCAGTTGGACTTGAAGAAAATCCTTAACTGTTTGTACAGATTTTGCCTTTTCCTCAAATTTCTTTAGGACTTCTTGAGCAGTGGAACCAAATAACTTTTGCTTCTCCAGTGGAGCATCCAAAAGCTTAGCTTTAACATGGTCTGGCAGAGATTGTTCCTTCAGCCAAGCATGCCTACGTATGACAACACCAGTCATTGCTGACCTACATGAAGCTTCCAATGCATCATAACCACACTGCAAGAAATGGTTGCTAACCTGCTGGGAGTTATGTACCAGATCCTGAAGGGATTTACGGTCAAGGGGTTCTGTAGAAGACAGTTTCTTATGCATTT
>NC_056741.1:390150551-390200435 GCF_019279795.1 Protopterus annectens | reverse complement strand
TGTTAATAAATTTAACTTTTTGGTCTCTTCTCTAATGTCAGTAGCTCTTGACTTAGTTTTTGAAGGCAAGTTTGATAACTTGCTTGTCCCTCAAATAATTTGGTGTCCTCAGCATAATTTTGTTACTTCAAGCAAACCCTGGTCAAAACATCAATTATAATATGAGGCCAAAGCTTATACAAAGCCTGTAGAGGCTTATTGCACAGAGGACCATTGCTGGTCCAATTCTTGATCCACCATGGGCACCAACGGCTGAATCCACAACCGAAGGCCTCTAGGACAAATGTCTTTGGCTAAATAAGCCTTGAATAGATGAATGTGCCAAACATTGGTCCTGAGTGACTTCATGCTTCTCTATAATCTGGAGAACACCTCATTACAGTTGGGCTTGGGTGGATTATTATCAGACTCCTCAAGCAAATTGCCTTGTGTTCCTAACCCAAAAATTCCAGTGTCATCACGGTCAAAGGACAACCCCCTTAGAAGTTGACTTAACTCCATCCTGGGTCGATAATAATGTAAATATAAAAACTGTGTATTCAAAATCTGGGGCAAGGTGTACTGTATTAGTGGGAATTAGGGCAGTAAATGTGTGTAAGACCTGATCAAATACTGATTACAAATATACCAGCTCATGAAATATGGCCTATAATTAAACTGATCACCATTGTCGGACCCAGGACTCAACCACACACGGAGAAGACCAACTTTAAGCCAAAAAAAGCTGAAAACCAGCAATAATAACGCCGTGCTGTATCCATTGTAGGTGCACACCACAAGTCAGAAAATGGCTATAGTGGACAATAATAGTCACCATATCCAGGATTAAACATACAGAAGATTGTAATGAAAAACTCAACAAAAGGTTTGTACTGTTTATACAAACCCAAACAGAGTGGTGCTACATATCTCTGAGAATCCAATCAATAATCTAAACAACTACACAGAGTACAATAGTAGCCCCTACTTGATAAGGACATAATACCAGGTACCAAAATCAGTTATGAGTCTATATCCATTAATAGTAGTGCTACGTATCTCTGTAGTATCTATAAACAGGTGGATCCATGCACATAAACTTCAAAAAGAACCACCCTGTAATAATAACTTCCATGTACAGTACATGACAATATCAGCCACAGTGAACATAGTATAGCCAAACCACAAATAGTTGGTTGAGAACAAAATATCAGTAAGGAGCTCCCCTCGATTGTGCAAGTGGTGGATCCGTATTAAGCAGTATATAGAGTTAATGTCTTTATAACACAAATGCCGTCCTCTAAACTCACACGGTAATAAAATATTAATTAAATGGTGCAATCAGCAGCCAGTATCAACAGTAAATCCTACCCATCCTCTATATTTAGGATTTAGAATATTTTGTATTCAAAAATGTGTATATCAATGTAGTAACACTTCCCAATGTCTTACATACCAAATATCAGATGGAATTGGTGTATAATATCATCAAAAACATATACCACAATTGTCTAATCAGGCAAATATAATATTGTTGTAATTTCCGAAAAAATCTCCATTCAAAATAGATGATAAATGAATGCTCCGGTTCTGATGCGGCCAAGCCAGTCACTGTTATAATATTCAAAATGGGTATAATCTCCAAAAACTATTCGTAGCCTACAAATAAAGAACAACTTTCACTAGAATGTACCTAAAGATAGCTAGTAGTGGGCAATTGCCCCTGAAGTAAACGCCAGGCAGAACAAAATATCCATACAAAAAATGTGACCTATAAAACTGTCTGTAATAGGGCAAACCCCTTTGGGCAGCTCGTATTCAAACCAACCAAGACCACTGTTGATATCAGAAATTGTCTCCTGCTGATAACAATACTGTTGTTGATTTTTGTTTTATTTTGTATGTATTTAGCAGCAACACATTCTTTAGCCCTGTATAAACAGTGCCTGAGTAATCCAATCTGATAGAGATGAAATCCTTTATCCCTTCCATTGTCAGTTGTGTATACAGGAAAAAGTGGCTGATCAGTTTATGAAATTCAAAGCACCAGCTATCAATAATGTCCCCAAATATATATTAAAATGGCAGAATAAGAGAAAATAGTTTGTCTGTGTTGTTCATATATATTGGAAGTTCATAATAACCAGGCAGGACCATAAGTGAAAAAAAGAACAAAAAAACAACAAACGACCTGTTTTAATAAGAACCAAAGCCCCAGCTAAACAGATGTACCATGAGTGCTTCATTGGTGATCTCAATAGAGAAATGTAATTAGTACATATCAGAAATTTGCCCACCATGATTTGAGCAAGCCATCAAGGTGGCCGCACTCGGTAATCTATGTAGTGTTCTGGCTGCGCTCAAGAAACAAAAAATGACAAACCATTCATTGGTAAATGGGCCCGGACAAACTTAGAAATTGTCCTGATGCAAATATTGATGATCTGGGGTTCAGCACTTGCAGCTCTCCCCGTTCAGAACCCGGGCAACAATCACATAAGTGCATATAAACCACAACTCAGCCCTGTTGTTATAACAAGTCCCAGAACGCAAATTGAACACCCATAACACGATTGCTTCAGTGTTCAATAACATTAATAAATAATGTTGATACACACCTCAGTAATGGCCTATCATAAAACAGACAGTTCGTAAAGAAAGCAGCTTATAGCAATTCTGTGTAATGTTGGTGCGGTGCTCAGGAAGGGAAGAATAAACCACTCATTGAGCCAGTGGTCCCTGATAACATTTGTAAACTCCCTTGGAATAAATGATGTTATGTAGTCCTATCTCGCCTACATTCTTAACCGTGGGTTCGGAGCCGAATATTGGCTCCGACACAGCCTATTTTACTAGCTCAAAAGTCTCTGATTGGCTGGGCTAAGAGGGTATCCCATGGTACCCTGCTTCGTATCCCCAGATCTCGTTTGCCGCTTGTAGAGCTTGGACGTGGTCTCGCTTGGCTGTGGCTAAGTACCTCTTTTGACTTATTTCTCTTGAAAAATTGGTTGCTTTATTCTCGAAAGCTATTTTAATAGCTACATCTTGCTGCTGTCGCTGTGATTGTGTGCTTCCTGGAGTTTGTGGTATCTCTAACTGTTCCCACGGGCTAGGCACATTTTAGTTAGAGGACCTAGTCCTCCCTTAGTGAGTTGTTCTTGTGTTTGTTTCCGTATTGTTTAAGAACTGTTTTAGTTAGAGGTTCTTTTAGTGGTGTCATTTGTTGTTAATTGTTTGTTTAGGGCTTCGCTCAGTCTGTGTAGTACTGTTTGCAGTGAACGTTGTGGGCTTTTTCGCCTGTTTGGTAGTTCGTTAATTGTAGTGAACGTTTTGGAAGTTTAACTGTTTCTCTACAGTGGCAGATAATGTCTAAGGATCAGAAGGAACATAAGCCTTCTGGCTTTAAAAAGTGTTCAAAATGCGGATATAAAATGTCCATCACAGATGGAGACACTGTATGTGTCTACTGCCTTGGAGCCATCCATTTACAGGAGTTGTGTAGCTTTTGCCACTCCTTCAGTCCTCGGGTACTCCAAGAGAGGAAAAACAAATTGATTTTAAAGGGACTGCTTAAACCGTCTTTTGAGGAAGCTATAGATTCGGCTCCCAGCTCTGTTGAAATATAAAGCCTCCAAGTCCAAGAAAAGGTCTCCGGCTCCATCTCCGGCTCCATCTGCATCTTCGGAGCCTCCAGAGAAGATTACTATACTGGACTCTGCTTCCTCGGCTCCACTGTCCTCGGGGCCGCAGGAGGTATCTGTGTTAAGTGAATCGGCGTCCGCTCCGATCATTCTCGAACCCATTCGGAGCCGGTTGCCTAGTGTGAGGCATGGTTCACCGGACGAGATCCCAATCCCCATCCATCTCCTCCAAATTCTCCAGGCTTTCTGATTTGGATGTGGATAGGGTAGTGCAGAGGCTCCTACAGTTGCCAGTGTTGGCTAAATTGTTTTCGGCTCCAGAGCCAGTTCCTATGGCTGTTTCGATGATTCCTCCTCAGAGCACATCTTTGTTGTTGGAGCCGGTATGTTCTGCTCCGAGTGATGTTCTTGCGCTGGCTCCGATACCCCCCTTGGGTTTATCTGTGCCGACCTCGGCTCCGACCATGTCTGTCCCATCCACAGGTTTCGAGACTCAGGTCTCCTCAGTCGGGCCCGAAGGAGATACATCGGGACATCTTTCAGTTCCGAGTCTCCCACTCAGTGCATCAGCTCGGGGGACCCCAGTCCCGGTCGTGGCCTTGGAGGTCTGTCGGTCCTCTGACTCGGGGGGGGGGGGGCCTGCCTTCGAGGCCATGCGGAGCACGCTGGCCAGATCATCCGCTACATCACTCGGGTCAGTCATTCCATCCACTACCACTCCAGCGAGAGCTTCTGACACTCGGCTATCATTGGACAGTAGAGCGCCAGGCCCTAAGGACACCCCCACGAGCAGTCCCCCACTTTCTGAAGGTCTTTCAGAGCCAGTGCCTGAGGAACCTTCCAGAAAGAAGTTGTGCAAGAGGAAGCACATAGACTCCCAGGACAAGTCTCTCACTTCGATACTGACCTCGAGGAATCGGAAGGATCCTCCAAATCTTCCTGTGATGATGTTTCCTTCTCTGATACACTGGAGATACTGAAACAAAGAGAAGACTGGCCTTCCAAAGCCCCTTCCGAGGAGGAGTCAGTATTCCTTAAGGCTTTTGGCACTCGACCCTCTGCCTCCTGGACCTTATTTGTCGAAGGGTATGGGAAAACCCTGATTCTGTGGAGCCCGTGCCCAGGCGCCCCAACAAATTTCTCTCCGTCCCTCAGGGAAACGAGTTTCTGTCAAAGGGAGTCCCTGTAGATGCTATGGTTGTAGCGGCAGCCACCCAGAAGGAAGTTGCAGAGTCTTCCTAGTAGGTCCATCCTCCTAACAAGGAGTCTAGGACTATGGACCGGTACGGGAAGCGTACCCTGTCTTCAGCCACTTTCTCTTTATGGTCGTTGAATTACTTGTCTCATTTCACTCTGCTCCAGAGAGATCTCCTTAAAGAACTGGGAGATACTCGGGTAACATACCTGAGGCGGTAGCTCAGACAGTTAACGCACAGGTTTCTACCTTCAACTCCATTGCAAACTCCGTCCATGCGACTCGTATCGTATGCGGCCGAGGGAGCGAGTAGGGCGGCAAGCTCGGTAGCCCTTAGAAGGCAAGCCTGGCTGCGCCTGTATCACTTCGCGGAGGCCTTCAAGTCTTCCTTCACTGATGCGCCTTTTGATGGTTCCTCCTTGTTTGGGACCAAAGTGAAAGACGCCCTCATCAGGTGCGAGCAAGAGGGAAAGACCCTGTCTGCCGTAGGCGTCCATTTTTCCCTTCCGTCTTGGCCTTATCCCAAGGCCCAGCGGGGGTGGGGGGAGATGTGTTTCAAGAAATCACACAGGTTTTTTCCTGCCGCACAAGGTGAACCCCCCTCCAGAGGCAGGGGAGGGGGGAGTTATTCAGGGAGACGTCGCCCCAGAGGCAGAGGGGGCCCCCGCAATTCCGGAGACCGCAAACTCCTTCCGCGGCTCCCCATACTCTCATTCCTGAGGGTGTGCCCGACTCTGCTTATCCGGAGCCAGTCGGGGGTCGAATTTCCTTGTATCCAGAAGCCTGGGAAAGCATCACCCAGGACCAGTGGGTATTAAGGATAATTTCCGGAGGTTACCTCATTCCATTCTCTTCAGTACCCCCTCCAATAAGAAAAATCCCGGACGTTCCACCAAAAGGGATCAGAGATATCTCAGCTGTTAAAGAACGGAGCTATCCAGGGAAAAAAAACACAAAATAGTGATACTGTGAAACAAATCACGCCAGTCTCTACCAAAGTGAATTAAATTTATTCCGTTAACGCTTTCGTGCATTAACAGATAGATGCACTTCTTCAGACAACTTATTTAAAAATGACTACGATATATAGAGAGAAATTTGTTCACACACCTAACAGCTCATCATCAATTATATAATTAAAACACTTAAAGCACCATATACCTTAAAAAGTTATATACTCTATTTGTTAATCACAAACTTAAACATTAAAACCCACGTATAATTTATGAATACAGTTTCATCATGGTTTATAAATAATTTAAATCATTATAATATTAATTAACATCTTAAATATTTCATAAAACACATATTAATGGCATATTATATATGTTACCTTACCATTTTTTAACATTTTTTAACATTACTCATTGCTAACAGCCTAGCGTTGTAGAGCCTTCAATTTTAGAAGGCATTTAATAGAACATAATTCATTTATACCTGGATATACATATGCTTCAGTTTTAAATTGCCACAATAGTTCCTGTTCTTCAAGTTTTAGGTGCCAAGGTCCGCCCCTAGGGTTTTTATGTACCTTGTATACTACATTAAATAAAAAACTATGATTGGGAAACTCGCTAATATGTTTTGCTAGTGCATTTGTAGGTGTATTTTTAGATATAGCATATATGTGTTCGTATATGCGTTGTTTTAACTGACGCTCAGTTTTCCCCAAATAAAATGCAGAACATAATTTGCAGGAAGCCAGATAAACTACACCAGATGTTACTAGAGTCAGTAAATATTAGATGTTATGTGATCCTATCTCGCCTACATTCTGTACTGATGGCCTCGGAGCCGATCCCTCAGCTCCGACTCGGCACGCTATGCTATAGAGCGAGGCCTCTTATTGGCTGAGCTATTTCTTATCCCAGGATGCACCACCAGTAATCCCCCAGATCTCGTTTGCCGCTTACAAGCTAAGACGTGGTCTCAACTTGGCTGGGCTAAGTACTAATTTATTTAGACTTTTCCTGTCAGGAATTTGCTCGTTTTCAACCCAAAAGCTGTTTTAACAGCTATTGTTGTGATACGTGTGTGTATTTGGTGATTTTGTTGAGAAATTTGTTTGTTTGTTAAGGGAAGGTTTCCCGTTTTAGTTAGAGGGGCCTTCCCCTTTTGGCTATTCTAGTGTTTATTTGTGGGTCAAGTACCCGTTTTAGTTAGAGGGTCTTGACCCTCTCTTTCTGTGTTTTTCTTGTGCAACTGTTGTGTAAAAAAAAAAAAAAAAAAAAAATTCTTTATAATTTGAACTTAAACTAGCTAGTTTTTCGTGTTATCTTAGATAGCTGTGTTTTTCTCTTTAGTCATGTCCAAAGTGCATAAACCCTCCGGGTTTAAAAAATGCACGAGGTGTGGTTTTAAGATGTCCATAAGACGACCACTCCTCGTGCGTTTACTGTTTAGGCGCCGAGCACCTACAAGAATCATGTAGCGTGTGTCACGCCTTCTCATCAAGGGTCCTCCAGGAGAGGAAAAACAAATTAATCCTTAAGGGGTTAATTAAGCCATCCTTCGAGGAGGCTTTATCTTCTTCTCCCTCTCCTTCAAAAGAAGAAAGCGCCTGCTCACCAGTCAGTCGGAACCGACTGCCAAAAACCTAGGCAGACTTCTCCATCGCTCCACGGACTTCGGAGCTGAGGGCGGAACGGTCTGCCTCGATGCCTCCAGTCTCGACCCCTCTGGTTTCGGAGCTGAGGACTGGGGCATCGAGAGGCGGGTCACCTTCATCGGCTCCACTGATATTGGAGCCGATGAAGGTTGCCGGCTCAGACTCTTCGCCTTCGGAGCCGAAGTCCTTATCGGCTCCGAGGGAAATTGCCTTGAGATCTCCCTTGGAGCCGATAGTTATAGAATCCATTCGGAGCCGGTCCCCTAGTCCTTTGGAGCCGATGGAGAAATCGGTTCGGACCCGATCGGTATCGTCCAGATCATCCAAGATGTCTGATTCGGACATCGACAGGGTGCTCCTAAGACTCTTCCAGTCTCCGGTGTTCCAAAAGTTAGTTTCGGCTCCAGCCCATTTGGCTTCGGAGCCAATGGTCCACCTTGCTACAATGGTTCCTTCTCCAACAGCCACGGCACCGTTGGAGCCGGTGCTGGTGGAACCGGTGGAGGTTTTAGGGTCGGGCCCGACCCTTACTCCAACTCCGGCTCTTGGGTCGGAGTTCGGTACTCAGACTTCTTCCGTCGGCCCCGGGGGGGATGCTTCGGGACTGATGTTTTCGGTCCCAAGTCTTCCTCTCGGTGCGTCGGCTGCGGGGGGTGCCGTCTACCGTCGTGGCCACGGAGGTGGGACCCTCCCAGGTTTCTGGTGGTCCCACCTTCAGGGCTATGAGGAGTGCGTTAGCCAAATCATCTTTGGCTACCTCCACGGTCTCCCCAGCTCCTTCCCTGCATACCGAGACTGGGTCTTTGGCAGTCCCCCTGTCCTTAGCGGAGCCCCGGGGCCGGAGGTTACCCCCACTGGGGTTTCCCCCCCTCCTGGAGGTCCTTCTGAAGCCTCTTCGGAAGAACCCCCCAGGAAAAGATCGTGCAAGAGGAAGCACGTTGACTCCCTGATGAGTCTCTTACATCAGACACTGATCTCGATGATGCAGAAGGGTCCCCTAAGTCGCTCCTCGGATGATGTCTCCTTTGCAGACATCCTGGAAGCCCTAAACAACGAGGCGGCTGGCAGTCCAAACCCCTTCTGCTGATGAGTCGGTGTTCCTTAAGGCCTTCGGGCTCAGCCCTCCGCCTCCTGGGTGTCTCCGCCTTCGACGAGCTCTTGGATTTGATCTGTCAAGGGCTGGGAACACCCAGACTCTGTGGAACCGTGCCTGCTCGTCCAAATAAGTTCCTCTCGCACCCCCTGAAAAGAGTTTCTAACTAAAGGTGTGGCTGTAGATGCTTTGGTGGTGGCATCTGCTACCCAGCAAGATGTAGCAGAGGCTTCGACGTCCGCCCATCCTCCTAATAAGGAGTCTAGGAGCATGGATCGACGAAGCGCACCCTAAGTTCAGCTGCCTTTACATTAAGGTCCTTGAACTACCACGACTTTACTAGATTTCAGAGGGATCTGATTAAAGAACTATCCGATACCCTCTTGGGTAACCTGCCTGAGGAGCTGACCCAGACGGTTGGCTCTCAGCTGGCTACATTGTCGTCCATTTCAAACTCGTCCATGAGGCTCATTTCTTATGCAGCCGAAGGGGCGAGTAGAGCGGCGGGTACAGGCATTGCTCTACGGAGACAAGCCTGGCTCCGCCTGTGTCATTTCGTGGAGGCCTTTAAGTCTTCCTTTGCCGACACCCCCTTTGATGGGTCCTCCCTGTTTGGACCCAAGGTAAAGGACACACTGACCCGCTGCGAACAGGAGGGTAAGACTCTGACTGCCGTAGGGGCACGATTTTCCACTCCCTTTCGGCCTTATCCCAAGGCTAAAAGAGGAGGGAAAATGTGGTTCTGTAGATCTCAGAAGCCTTACCCCTCTCAGCAGGAGGATCCCCCTTCCAGAGGCAGGTGAGGGGGAAATCCTTCCGGAAGACGCCGTCCCAGAGGCGGCAGAGGCCCTCGCAACACTGGAGACCGCGAGTCCTTTCGTGGCTCTTCAGCCTTTCACAGTCCCTGAGGGATTGCCCGACTGTGCAGTTCCGGAGCCAGTCGGGGTCAAGCCGAAGCACCTAAAAGCCTGGGAAGGTATCACTCAGGACCGATGGGTGCTTCGAATTATCGCCGGAGGTTACACCATCCCTTTCTCTCACTCTCCACCTTGAGGCCCATTTTGGACCTCAGCATTCTAAACCGTTCAGTCAGAAAGTCCAAGTTCCGAATGGTCACCCTACAAACCATTCTCCCATTGCTGGAGAAAGGTGTTTGGATGTGCTCCATAGATCTCAAGGACGCTTATTACCATATCATGGTACATCAAGCGTCCAGGAGACATCTGCGCTTCAGCCTAGGAGGCAGTCATTCTCAGATGTCCTTCAAGGATGCATCTGCAGTCCTTACAAATGGGTTGTCCTGTCAGGCAGCCCTTCGGTCGGCCGGATTCCAAAGTCTGGGTCTGGCCTCGGCTGGTGTCGCACTTCACCCGACGTCATAGCTGCAGTTATTCGGGTATAAAGGCATCAGCCGACGCCATTTTCCCCAGTCTTTCTTGCAGCGGCGTCAAGCAGAAGCTGTTCGCAAGTGCCGGTCGGTCAGAACCAGAGATTACTACTACAAGTACCGAAGACTTCTAAAAAGCTAAGTACCCCGTTGGGGACTCTACGGGCTGCCCTTTGGTCTCACCACAGCCCCCAGGGTGTTCACCAAGTGTTTGGCAGTCGTGACTGCTCACCTGAGAAGTCTAGGATTCCAGGTGTTTCCGTATCTAGACGACTGGCTCCTAACTGCCACCTCCAAGCATCTACTACTGCGGAGCCTACAAGCCACTATATCACTGGGCAATTCCCTTGGAATCACCTTCAATTGGCCAAAGTCTGTGTTGCTGCCATCTCAACGAATAAGATTCATAGGGGTAGAGATAGACTCAAACCAAATGCGGGTCTATCTACCTACAGACAGAATACAAACCATACAGACTCAAGTTCGAGCCTTACTTCCCAGGTCCAAAGCCCCAGCCAGAATGGTCCTGCAGCTATTGGGATCCATGTCCGCCACGGTTCTTCTAGTCCCCTTGGCAAGGTTGCACATGAGAATTCTCCAGTGGCTTCTTTCAGCTCAGTGGTCCTTTCAGGAACTCCCTCTCAGTCACCTCATATGGATCACGGAAACATGCAAACGGGACCTTCGCTGGTGGCTAGTGCCCTCCAATTTGGATCAGGGACGACCCTTTGTTCCCCCTCCTCCTGCGGCCACTTTGACCACGGACGCCTCCCAGATGGGGTGGGGGAGGCATTCCCTGGGCAGGTCAGTCCAAGGCAAATGGCACCCAGAAGAGACCCTACTTCATATCAACATCCTAGAAATGAGGGCAGTGCTTCTGTCCCTTCAAGCCCTTCACGATTACCTCCCTCAGGGCGTAATTGCTGTTCACTCAGACAACATGTCAGTTGTCTGGTACCTGAACAAACAGGGAGGGACCAGATCCTATCCTCTTTGCAGAGAGGCCATGAGAGTCTGGGAATGGGCAGTCTCAACCAAACGCTTTCTAGTGGCTACTCGTATCCCGGGCAAGTCCAATGTGATAGCCGACAGACTGAGCAGAACCATCCTCTCTCCTCACGAATGGTCTCTGAACATGACAGTTGCAAGTCAGATTTTCAGCAAATGGGGAGTTCCGTGTTGCGACCTCTTCGACGCCACTAAATGCAGTGCAAAGAATTCTTCTCCCTAACCCGCTCGGGAAGAGCCCCATGGACGACTAGCCTCGCCCTTGGCCCACCGCCTTGCTTTATGCCTCCCCCCCCCCCCCCAGTTCCTCTCCTTCCCAGGGTGATCCAAAAGGCATCTCTCTTGGGGAGCAAAATGATCTTAGTTGCTCCTTACTGGCCTCGTCAAGTATGGTTTCCCTATCTTCGGAAATATGCTCTGGAAGGTCCATGGTTCCTGGATCAGATCCCAGACCTTTTGGTTCATCAGTCGGGACTATTCCACCAGTCCCTGCACACCTTAAAATTGACGGCTTGGCTCCTCCTCTTCCGACTATAGTCAGGAGTCATACATTGGATCCAGAGGTTGTACACATATTATCTTCGGCCCATAAGTCTGTAACAAGGAAACTGTATTCTAGCAAATGGAAAAGATTTGCTATTTGGGCTCAACTCCGGGGCCTGGATCCCATCTCTATTCCCGTGGCAGAAGTACTAAAATTTTTAACTTCTCTTTTCAATCAAGGCTCTTCAGTCTCTACCATCTAGGTTCAATTGGCAGCGATTTCCAATTTTCACGAATCTATAAACCCACCTTTAATGAGCAACAGATTGTGTAAGACCTTCTTGAAAGGTGCTGCGCTGTTAAGACGTCTGATTTCTCATCCTGCTCCTCCATGGGATCTCGATGTGGTGTTACGCGCCTTAACTTCCTCCCCCTTCGAACCAGCAGCTACATGTGATCTAAAATTTCTATCGTGGAAGACTGCCTTTCTGGTGGCGATTACTTCTGCCAGAAGAGTTTCAGAGCTTCAAGCTTTGTCTGTAAAACCCCCGTACTTGGTTTTTCACAAAGACAGAGTATCTCTCAGGCCAAATCCTTCATTTGTCCCTAAAGTTTGTTCCAGTTTCTGCCTACAACAATCGTTAGAACTTCCAGTCTTTTTTCCAAAATATTCTAACAAAGCGGAATTCATATTCCACACATTAGATGTCCACAGACAGTTGCGTTTTTATTTAGACAGGACCAAACAAACAAGGAAAACAGATCAGTTGTTTGTATCCTTTGCAGACAATAAATTGGGCAAAGCTGTCACAAAGGTCACTATTGCCAAATGGATCAGGGACTGTATTACTCAAGCTTATTCTTATTCTAACAAAGAGCTTGCCACCTCTGTCAAAGCTCATTCTACAAGGGCTATGGCTACTTTGATAGCATTTCATTCTAAGCTTGCCATTAGTGACATTTGTGCTGCGGCTACATGGTCTTCCCCGCACACTTTCATTTCCAACTACAAATTGGATGTGCCATCTAGAGGACGAGCTTCTTTTGGTTCCACAGTGCTCAGGAGTGTTTTCCAATGAGCCACCCGGGATTTAGGTGCTAGGGACGCTGTCCCATCAGTACAGAATGTAGGCGAGATAGGATCACATAACATCTTTTAGTTATGTACTTACCATAACTTTAGATGTTTGGGATCCATCTCGCCTACATTCCTAATAACCCACCCTCCTTCCCCCTTCCTTGGAGATCAGAGGATATCAGAAGGTCCGAATCCTGTTTCATCTTGAAACATCTAACAATGTTATATAAACAAGTTGTTCATGTGTGCATGAATGCGGACAAACAAGATCTGGGTTATTACTGGTGGTGCATCCTGGGATAAGAAATAGCTCAGCCAATAAGAGGCCTCGCTCTATAGCATAGCGTGCCGAGTCGGAGCCGAGGGATCGGCTCCGAGCCCATCAGTACAGAATGTAGGCGAGATGGATCCCAAACATCTAAAGTTATGGTAAGTACATAACTAAAAGTTATAAACTCAATAAAGGAATGTTTAAGTGTGGACGATGTAATTATTGTAAATACAGAAAAATAGGCTCTTCTTTTAAGATTAAGGATCAAAAATATTATTGTAATGATAAATACAATTGTGAAAGTTCTGGTGTAGTTTATCTGGCTTCCTGCAAATTATGTTCTGCATTTTATTTGGGGAAAACTGAGCGTCAGTTAAAACAACGCATATACGAACACATATATGCTACATCTAAAAATACACCTACAAATGCACTAGCAAAACATATTAGCGAGTTTCCCAATCATAGTTTTTTATTTAATGTAGTATACAAGGTACATAAAAACCCTAGGGGCGGACCTTGGCACCTAAAACTTGAAGAACAGGAACTATTGTGGCAATTTAAAACTGAAGCATATGTATATCCAGGTATAAATGAATTATGTTCTATTAAATGCCTTCTAAAATTGAAGGCTCTACAACGCTAGGCTGTTAGCAATGAGTAATGTTAAAAAATGTTAAAAAATGGTAAGGTAACATATATAATATGCCATTAATATGTGTTTTATGAAATATTTAAGATGTTAATTAATATTATAATTATTTAAATTATTTATAAACCATGATGAAACTGTATTCATAAATTATATGTGGGTTTTAATGTTTAAGTTTGTGATTAACAAATAGAGTATATAACTTTTTAAGGTATATGGTGCTTTAAGTGTTTTAATTATGTAATTGATGATGAGCCGTTGTCATTTTTAAGTAAGTTGTCTGAAGAAGTGCATCTATCTGTTAATGCACGAAAGCGCTAATGGAATAAATTTAATTCACTTTGGTAGAGGCTGACGTGATTTGTTTCACAGTATCACTATTTTGTGTTTTTTTTCCAAGTTTGTGGTTTCCTTATCGTTTTAAAGGAGCTATCCAACCAGTCCCTTCAGAACAAATCGGATTAGGGACTTGCTCAAGATTCTTTTGGGTGCCGCAAAAAACAGGGGACCTGAGACCCATACTAGATCTCAGTCAACTCAACAATTACATACACAAGTCCAAATTCCGTATGGTCACTCTACAGTCCATTCTCCCATTGTTGGGAGAGGAAGTATGGATGTGCTCCATCGACCTCAAGGTTGCTTACTACCATGTCAAAATGGACAGGGCATCCAGGTGTCACCTACGCTTCCAGCTGGGAGCCAGTCACTTCCAGTTTCGAGCCCTGCCCTTTGGTCTCACCACAGCCCCCATGGTGTTCACCAAGTGTATGGCAGTGGTGATGGCTCACTTGAGACGTCAAGGATTCCAGGTGTTTCCGTACCTGGACCACTGGCTCCTCACCGCCCCCACCAGGCATCAACTAATTCAGACCAGGGATGCTACCATCAGTCTATGTCACCAACTAGGCATCACAGTAAACTGGAAAAAATCTGCCTTCTTGCCCTTACAGCATGTCACCTTTATAGGAGTGGAGTTGGACACCATTCAAATGCGAGCATTCTTACCACAGGAAAGGATCACAGTGTTGCAACAACAAATTATCACGCTGATTCCCCTGAGACATACGAAGGCAAGACTGATTCTACAACTCCTAGGTACAATGGCAGCGACTATCATGTTGGTTTCTCTAGTGGGATTACATATGAGACTTCTTCAATGGCTCCTCTTTGTCCAGTGGTCTCTCCAAAGACTGCCGCTGTCCCATCCAATCTTAATGACAGACAGATGCAAACAGGACCTCCATTGGTGGCTGTGCACCAACAACTTGAACGGGGGGAAAGCCCTTTGTTCCACCCATCCCTGTTGCCACGGTGGGGGGGCATTATCTCGGCAGGACGGTCCAAGGCACATGCAGGAACACGAGATACATTTGCACATAAATGTCCTGGAGATCAGAGCAGTGCTTCTTGCCTTGCAGGCACTTCAAGTTCTTCCTCTAGGGACTATTGCGATACACTCAGACATGTCAGTAGTGTGTGGTATCTCAGCAAGCAAGGGGGAACCCGATCTTACCCACTATGCTGAGAGGCCATGCGAGTGTGGCATTGGGCAATAGCTTCCCAACGGTTTCTGGTGGCAACGTACATTCCGGGGAAGACCAGTGTAATAGCGGACAAGCTAAGTAGGGCGATCCTTATGCCCTACGAGTGGTCCCTGAATCGCCTGGTTGCAGAGCAAATCTTCAGCAGATGGGGGTCAACCTTGCTGCGACCTTTTTGCCAGGCCTCTCAATGCAAAATGCAGCAACTACTTCTCGCTGATCCCCCCACCGGGGGAATCACTCAGGGACGCTCTGGCTCACAATTGGCCCTCCGGTCTGCTTTATGCTTTCCCTCCATTTCCCCTTCTCTCAAGGGTGATTCAGAAAGCACAATCTTTGGGAAGCAGAATGATTCTGATTGCCCCACACTGGCCTCATCGGGTATGGTTCCCCTTCCTTCAACCTGACATTGTGGATACACCTTGGATTCTGGAACCCCTTCCAGATTTGCTGACGCACATGTCGGGACAGTTCCACCCCTCTCTGAGGACACTCCGGTTGACAGCCTGGCTACCCCACTTTCATAGTTAGTCAGATGTCACAATTTTTCCCCGGAAGTAGTCCATATATTATCGTCCTCTCATAAACTATCCACTAGAAAAATTTACTCTAGCAAATGGAAAAGGTTCTCTATCTGGGCTCATTCTAGAGGCATTGATCCCTCCACGGCTCCAATTGATTTGATTCTGGAGTTTTTGTCTACACTGTTCTATCAAGGGTCCGCATCAGCCACCATCAAAGTTCAGCTGGCGGCTATATCAAACTTCCACATGGCCAATGAGACTAGCCTTATGGCACACAGACTATGTAAAGCATTCCTTAAAGGTACTCTATTACTTCGTCCCCCAGTATCCTAACCTGTCATGCCCTGGGACCTCAATTTTGTTCAAGCCCTCACTCTTCCACCATTCAAGCCTGCAGCTACCTGCGAGTTAAAATTTTTGTCATGGAAAACAGCATTTTTAACAACAGTCACTTCAGCGAGGTGGGTCTCTGAGATTCAAGCCCTCTCCATCAAACCCCCATATTTGATCTTCCATAAAGATAGTCTCTCATAGACCAAACCCATCATTCCTTCCCAAAGTGGCTTCTGTGTCTAATATGAATCAGTCTATTGAGCTGCCAGTTTTCTTCCCCAAATTTTCTAACAAGGCAGAATTCAGATTTCACCAATTGGATGTACATAGACAGTTACGCTTCTGTCTGCACCGGAAGAAAAATATCCGGAAATCTGACCAACTCTTTGTCTCCTTCTCGGAGAACCGGTCTGGTTCTCCGGTATCCAAGGTCACGCTCTCTATATGGATAGCCAGCTGTATTTCCTTCATCTATCAGACAGCAGGTAAAGATTTGCCTTTTCCAGCTAAAGCCCACTCCCCAAGAGCAGTCTCCACATCCACAGCCTGTCAAGCTAGATTGTCAATGGATGATATATGTGTTGCGGCCACTTGGGCTTCTCCTCACACCTTTGTTTCTCATTACAAATCGGACATGGTTTCCAGGGGCAGCTCTTCATTTGGCTCCACAGTTCTCAGGAGTATTTTCCTATGAGCCACCCAGGATGTAGGTGCTAGGGACGCTGTCCCACGGGTAAGAATGTAGCCGAGATAGGACTACATAACATCAAGAAGTTATGTACTCACTATAATGTTCGCCTCACATTCTTACTTATCCTCCCGCCTTCCCCCTGCCTGGAGGATTTGGAAGTTAGATTGTATCCTGCAGAGTCCCTTTGAATAGTTTTTGTTTGTATGGATGCGTGGTATGTATGCAGTAATTATGTTGTTAACCGCAAACTAGATCTGCTGATATGAAGAAGGGTACCATGGGATACCCCCTTAGCCCAGCCAATCAGATACTTTGAGCTAGTAAAATAGGCAGAGTCAGAGCTGATATTCTGCTCCGAACCCACGGGTAAGAATGTGAGGCGAGATGGACTACATACATCGAACGTTATGGTAAGTACATAACTTCTTGTTTGTACTCCAAAGATTCGCGTTGAAACAACTGGCCGTATATAGGACCCCAAACATGAGATAGAAAAATACGTGAATTAGTTGATCAGGCCCAAAGCAGAAGGTCAAAAAAGAATATAGAATGTTGTAGTGACACCCAAGACAGCACACTCATATTCCACTCGAGACAATCAACGAAAAAAGCTACTGCAACCAAAAACCCATGAAAATAACAAAAAAAAAAGAAAAAGTTGCTGAATTACATGAGTGTGCTCTGAAGCAGCACATAACCTCAGCCTCACACCACACGCCAGCAGCAGGGAAACGAACACATATACAATCGAAATGTAACCCCTGTAGATACGGCAAGTGTACTGCTCAAAAAAGCATAATATCAGTCCAAAAGAAAGGAGCCAGCACAACATGGCTGAGAGACAATAATGTAATCCAGATAATGGCAAAAAAAAAAAAACGGTTTCGGCAGTAATGACATTGCCTTCCTCAGTGTAAAGAAAGATTTCATATAAAGGCATATTTATTACAAAATGAGAATAGTAACTCTAGTTGATTGGCTGGTCATAATTGCTCATTGAGCCCAGGTGGAAACAAACCACCTAGCCTGATTATCCATATTTTTTCTCTCTGGTTCAGTATAGTATGCCAGCCAATCTTATTTCCTTTATCAACCTATATAATATCAATAACTGTAAACCTAAAGGTTGCAGTAGGATGTGTTAATACAGGTCTATAAAGAGCATTGCTGATTCTTTTGTGTTTGATGTCACTCAAGTGTTCGCCAGTGTGATATTTAACTGGTCTGGACGTCTGACCAACATAGAAAGCCAGACACGAGCAGGTTGCTAAATAAATTACCCATTCACTGGCACTATTTGCGAAAAATCTGATGTCAAAAATCCTGCCAGTATTCTGGCTACTAAATTGTTTGGTTTAGTCCATTCTGGCACAATGAACACAATGTCCACGTGGGAAACCGCCATAAAGAAAGTCCCCCTGTTAAACTAGACTGATGTAATATTGTGGAATTAGATGTATCATGTTTATAAGGGTCTATATTATAACATCGAACGGAACGAATGTCGAACGGTCACAATATCGAAAGTGCCGTTCAAATGACTTGGTTTTGTTGCTATTGTCATTTTGTAATAAATATGGCTTTATGTGAAATATTTCTTTACACTGAGGAAGGCATTGTCAGTACTGCCAAAACCGGTCTGTTTTTTTTTTTTTTGCCATTATATGGATTAAATTATTCTCTCTCAACCACGTTATGCTGGCTCCTTTCTTTTGAACTATTATGCTTTTTTTGAGCCGTGCACTTGCCGTACCTGCAGGGGTTACATTTGGATTGTCCTGTCCATAAATCCCCCAGATGAACAACTGGAACTTTTTCCCCAGGTCATTTCCAATCTTCTGTCCCCAAGGCACTATTCAGGAAGTGCCACCTGCCCATGTTGGAAAAGGATTTTACTCCAGGATGTTCCTGGTACCCAGGAAGGATGGTCCTTTGAGACTCCTCCTAGATCTATCCCATCTGAAGGTTCCCCCTTTTCATATGCTACATTACCCACTCTTTTTCCTATCATACATCCTCAGGCCTTTATGGTGTCTTTGGACGTCAAAGAGGCCTACCTTCGTATTCCCATTCATCTTCTGTGCAGAATGTTTCTTAGCTTTGCTATTGCTTCCTCACATTTTCAGTCCTGTGCCTTGCCCTTTGGACTGTCTGTGGCCCCAAAGGTCTTCACAAAATGCTTAGCTCTTGTAGCCTACTGCAGGCTACAAGGCATACAGATCTTCCCTTAATTAGATGACCTACTACTCCAGACATCCTTCAGGGGAATATCTCCTTCATGGTGTCACTCCTGGAGAGTCTAGGTTTCACAGTCAACTACCAGAAATCTGCTCTGATCCCTTCCCAAGGCCACATTTTATTTTTTTAGCTGCAGGGTCCAGTCAGACAGGATGCTAGCTTCCTTACCTCCAGAAAAGGCCCTGTCCCTAACCACCTACTTCCAGGACCTCCTGCATCTACAATCCCGGACTGCCAGGGAGATGTTCATCGTGTTTCACTGTTGCAGTCACTACTCGGGTTATCCTGCTGGCAGGCTACCCTCAGTCAGCCAGAATTCAAAAGTCTAGGTCCGGCATTGGTTGCTGTCACCTCTTTCCTGAAGTCAGTGCGCCAGGGGTATAAAAGATGCAGCTGATGCCATTTTCTTCAGTCTTTCTTGCCGCGTGGTGCCCAAAGCAAAAGCAGATGTCCTTCAAGGATGCATCTGCAGTCATAACATATGGGTTGTCCTGCCTCAGGCAGCCCTTCGGTCGGCCGGATTCCAAAGTCTGGGTCTGGCCTCGGCTGATGTCGCACTTCACCCGACGTCATAGCTCCTGGGGTATAAAGGCATCAGCCGACGCCATTTTCCTCAGTCTTTCTTGCCGCGCGGTGCCCGAAGCAGAAGCTGTTCGCAAGTGCCGGTCAGTCAGATCCAGAGATTTCAGCTACCGAAGACTTCTAAAAAAGCTAAGTACCCCGTTGGGGACTCTTTCTTGCCTCAGCCGATGTCAGACAAAGTAAATAATTGTTTAACTTGTGGGAAACAAATACCTCATAAGGATTTCCACTCTTACTGCCTTCCTTGCTTAGGCCCAGACCACGACGTATCAGCTTGTTTAGCCTGTGCTTCCTTCAACCGATGGACACTTAGACGTCGGTCTGAGTTTGCTGAAGAGTTTTTTGGTCCCGCTTTTGCATATAAAATGCCGTCGGAGACTCCGACTACACATTTAGCCAAAAAACGCAAGGAAAAGTACCGACACTCGCGGCCCGCGGTTTCGGCTGAAACCACGGTTAGGCCTACCGCGAGTGTCTCAGTTTCGGCTGAAACCAAGTCCTCTGTTCTTCCTTCGGCCGAAAGCATGCCTCCGACAACCGAGCCCTCACAGGCCCCGGCTGAGTCGGCTACTGAAATTCATACCGAAGAAGCAGGCTCACAGAATTGTCCGACACCATTCCGTTGGACATCTCTACTCCTGCACGTGGGGCAGCTAGGCCCCCTGCTTCTATGTCTATTAAGGCCTTCTCCAGGGCTAAGGCAGCTAAACTCTCCAAAGCCTTACCTACTAAAGCTCCCTCTCACAGGCCTTCCTCCAGTTCTCAGATTCTTAGCCTTGCTGAGGACCTTATTTCTCTGATCAGGGGATCCCAACCTCACCCAGACAGGGCCTCACAACCTCCTCCTGAAAAAAGGCCTAGGACTGAACCCCCTGAACCTCTCTCCTCTGACTATTCCTCGGATGGATCAGAGTTATCAGACCATCAGGAAGGACCATACTCACCTTATGAGGATTCGGATGCAGAAGACTCCATTCCTTCTGCCTCCCCCCCAGAAGAATTTTCATTTGGGGAAACCCTACACTTAATGAGGGAACACTTCCAGTGGCAGGGTCAGGATTTTTCTGATTCAAGGAAAAGGCTAAGGACTTTTTTACACTTACCACAGCATAGGCCTTTAGCCATACCACCTGTACTATCAGTTGTTGATGATGCATACAATGATGCCAGTTCTGCCCCTGATTCTCTTCCCCCGGCCCGTGCCAAACCTGACAGATATTACAGGGTCCCAGATTCTCACTTCCACTTGTATAAGGCCCACGCTGCAGACCCAGAAACCATTTCTCAGGGCCCTAAGGGTGTTGCAGCTGCCTCTGCCAAAAACCCTCTACCCTCTGAAAGAGAATCAAGAGCATTAGAGAGATGGGGTAAAAAGGTTTATACATCTGCTACTCTTTCTGCTAGGGCTTTAAACTGTCAATTTCACATGATACAGTACTAGGAATTTTTGTTAGATCAGCTGAGTAAAAAGCTTTCTTCTCCTGAACCTTTAGACCGTAAGTCACTTCAGGATTTGGTACACAACTCACAGCAGGTCAGTAATCATTTCTTAAAATGTGGCTATGATGCACTGGAGGCTTCTTTTAGATCAGCTATGACTGGAGCAGTGATTCGAAGGCATGCCTGGCTAAAAGAGCAATCCTTGCCAGACCATGTTAAGTCAAAACTCCTAGATGCCCCTATGGAGAAACAAAGTTTATGTGGCTCCCCTGCACAGGAGGTTCTCAAGAAAGTGGAAGAAAAAGCAAAATCTGTACAAACAGTCAAGGATTTCCTGTAGGTCCAACCTCCGAGGTTCAGCAGAAATTGGCCTTCAAAAAATTGGTCCTTTCCAGACACCTCCAGAGCACAGAGGGGCAGAAATAGACGCCCAAGAGGCAGAGGTCAATCAAGGGGTGCCTACAGGGGCCGTCAGTGGCAACCTGACAACCAGAGGAGTACCGCCACAGCTACGACTGCAACCACTTCCACAGGACAGACACAATGACTTGGCTCTGATTCCGCCTACCAGGGCACAACTGGAAGCACCCTTGGGCGGAAAGTTAGCTTTATTTTCAAAAAACTGGCATTGCATTACAGAAGACAAATGGACTTTGAAAACAATAGACAAAGGCTACAGGTTTCATTTCCACACTTTACCAAAAAAGAGAGGAATGCCAAACCTTCCATCAAGCCAGAAGTCAGAGGCTCTAAAACAAATCATCAACTTACTAACGATGAGAGCAATAGAAAAGGTACCATCTATGGAACAAGGCCAAGGATTTTACTCCAGACTATTCCTTGTACCAAGAAAAGAAACTCAATGGAGGCCTATTCTAGACTTGTCCGCACTGAACACATATCTCATTGTTCCAAAATTCAAGATGCTGACCCTACAGCAACTTCTTCCCATGTTGGGCAAGGAGTCTTGGCTGGTGACTCTAGATCTCAAGGAGGCATACCTGCACGTCCCCATACGACCAGATTGCAGAAGGCACCTCAGATTTCTTGCAGGATCAGAGCATTATCAATTCTCAGCATTGCCCTTTGGCTTATCTACTGCACCCAGAGTATTCACGAAATGCCTGGCATCAGTAATTGCACATTGCAGGCTTCAGGGAATTCAAATTTACCCATACCTGGACGACTGCCTAATACAAGCGGACAACAAGACAAAAATAATAAAGGATTTGACCTATGTCATACAACTGCTGCAAGCCTTGGGATACACAGTCAACTTACAGAAGTCAAGACTAGTGCCATCCCAAAGGATAACATTTTTGGGTGCAGAGCTGGACACAATAACTCAGATGGCTTTTCTCACAGAAGAAAAACAAAAGCAACTTCCAGTTTACTTCATGGCATTGACAAGACAAACTCAGCTTACTGCAAGGAAAGTCCTGCAGGCCCTGGGTTACATGGCATCCTGCATAATCTTAATCCCACATGCCAGACTGCATATGAGAAAGTTACAATGGTATCTAAGGAATGTATGGTCTCAACACAGACACAGTCTAGAAACCATGATACCAATCATTCCATGCCTGAAACAAGAATTCCTGTGGTGGGCTCAGGTCTGCCAGACCAACAGAGGGTTGCCTTTCCACAAACCACAACCAAGGCAGACCATCACCACGGACGCCTCAGACCTAGGCTGGGGGGCACACATGGAAGACAAGTGTATCCAAGGCCTATGGTCCCAAGACCAACTGAATCTACGCATAAATCTAAAGGAGATGCTGGCAGTGAAGCATGCAATCGAGGCATTCAAAACATTCCTCCAGCAAGGACACCTGCTGATAAGGACGGACAATACCACAGTCATGTGGTACATCAACAAACAGGGAGGCACGCATTCCTACCCTCTATGCCGGATGGCAATGGATCTGTGGAACCTAGGCCTGAATCTCAACATTCAATTGCAGGCCAGATTCGTACCAGGAAAAGAAAATTCACTAGCAGACAGATTAAGCAGAACTACCACGGATGCTCACAAATGGATGCTGCATCCAGACATCTTCAAAACCATAACAAAGACATGGGGAATGCCAGAGATAGACCTGTTCGCCTCCCCACTCAACCACCAACTGAAGAAATTCTGCTCAAGAGAATACCACCCACATGCCTGGAGGGTGGACTCCCTTTCTTTCAGCTGGAAGGACCTGACAGTTTATGCCTTTCCACCTCTCCCATTGATGTACAAAGTTCTACTGAAGATCAGGGAGGAACAGCCAAAGGTAATCCTGATTGCTCCAGACTGGCCAAGGCAGCATTGGTACCCGCTACTGAGAAGCATGTCTCGGACGAACTCATGGCCTCTACCTCTATGGCCTTTACTTCTAACACAGAACAACTACAAGACCCTGCATCCAAACTTGAAAACACTGCAGCTAACTGCCTGGAGAATTGCATAAAACAAAACCAACCTGTTTTATATCAGAGGGTCAAGGACATTATCCTGGAGGCTCGCAGACCCTCCACAAGGAAAACATACTCAGCCAAATGGAAGAGATTCCTCATTTGGAGTGCATCAAAGGGAACAGATGTCACACTGGCAAACCTAGCACACATCCTAGAATACTTAGCAGAACTGTTTCACAATGGCCTGTCCTATTCTTCCATTAAGATTCATGCTTCAGCAATCTCCGCAGAGTACAACATGGATCCTCCTATCTTCTCTCAGCCTCTCCTCAGACAATTTCTAAGAGGGATCAAAAATGTAAAACCTCCAAGGAAACCACCTCTGCCTGCATGGGATCTCAATTTTGTGCTGGAAAAATTGACACTCCCCCCTTTTGAACCAGCAGCATCAGCAGACTTACAGTTCTTATCTTGGAAAACTGCCTTCCTTCTAGCAATCACTTCAGCAAGAAGGGTATCCGAGTTACATGGCAGGGCAGCCTTTCCTTATTTTTCACCAGGATAGAGTGTCTCTGAGAACCAATCCTACTTTCATGCCAAAGGTGGTATCCAGAGTATCCTTGAACCAAGCTATTCATTTACCTACGTTCTTCCCAAACCCACAGAACAGGGGGGAAAAACTACTGCACACCTTGGATGTACACAGACAACTGCGCTACTATCTGGACAGAACTAAGACCAACAGAAAAACTGACCAGCTTCTGGTAGCATATGCAACAGGAGTGCAAGGAAAAGCAATTTCCAAACAGACAATTTCAAAATGGATAGGAAATTGCATTCGATTCTGTTACTCTTTTCATGGAAAGACAACTCCTGAAAATATCAGGCCTCACTCCACAAGAGCTACAGCCACCACTACAGCTTTCCTCAGGAGTGGCTACCAAAGACATTTTAGAAGCTGCTACTTGGAGCTCCGTGCATACATTTGCCAAGCATTACAATCTTCCTTTATACTCCAGATCCCGAGCAGGTTTTGCAACTGCAGTTTTACAAGGGATCTTAACTACACAATCATTATCTTAGTGCCTCCTCCCCCAGTTTGGCTATGGTATTCTACCCATATGATATGACTGCAGATGCATCCTTGAAGGACATAGTACAGTTTTGTACCTACCATAAATGTAGATGTCCAATAGGTATGCATCTGCAGTCAGGATTACCCACCCTCCTTCCCCTCTGTGGTATTCCTAGGGTACTTACCCCTCTCTTAGCTAGCTGGGGGAATTTGTTTGTATGTATACATACTTTTTGATTTCTACTGTTTGGAATTTTTACTTTTATCCAAATTTGGCCTTCCTAGTGGGCACCTGGCATCTGGGGCAAGAAACACTGAGGAAAATGGCGTCGGCTGATGCCTTTATACCCCAGGAGCTATGACGTCGGGTGAAGTGCGACATCAGCCGAGGCCAGACCCAGACTTTGGAATCCGGCCGACCGAAGGGCTGCCTGAGGCAGGACAACCTATATGTTATGACTGCAGATGCATACTTATCGGATATCTACATTTATGGTGGGTACAAAACTGTACTTTCGCAAGTGCCGGTCGGCCGACTCCTGAGATTTTCAAATCTGAATTTCAGAACCGGAGTCTTCATTAAAGCTAAGTATCCCGTTGGGGAAACTTTTTTCTTGCTCCAGACCGATGTCAGAAAAAGTTAACAATTGTATTTCTTGTGAGAAGCAAATGCCTCATAAGGATTTTCACTCTTACTGTATTCCTTGCGTAGGCCCTGGTCACAATGTTGCTAGCTGTCAGTTTTGTGCTAGATTTAACCAACGCACTGTCAAGCGTTGGTTCGATTTTGCATTTCATTACTTTGGCCGAAGATTTAATTATATAATGCCGTCGGAACAGCCGACAACCGGAGTTTACAAAAAACGCAAGGACAAAGGCTAGCCATCCGAGGTCCAAAACTGCCGACGAAGCATCTTCTTCTAGGCCAGTCACCGGTTCTCAGTGAGGCGCTTTAGCAGCCCCTGGCGCCCACTACTGACTTCCCACGTGGAGCCGACTGGGCCTCTGGAAAGTCGAGGTATTGGACACTCAGAAATCACTCCCTCAGATGGGTCCTGAGCCGCTGAGCAGGTATCTGCTTCTGAGGGTGTCTTCAGACCTACACAACTATATGTTAAGCCATCTTCGTCTTCAAAGACAAAGAAACGAGTACAGCATTCTCCTATTCAGACTTCCATGCCTAAAAAACAGATGCTCAAAATGGCCGAAGACCTAATTACTTTGATCAGGGCCTCCCATCCCCCTCCTGATAAGAGGCCTAGGCAAGAGACGGAGTATGATTCTTCTGATCAGGTATCTATTTCCTCTGATTCCTCTTGTGAACAGGATTACTCCATGCTTCCCTATGAGGATTCTGATGCTGAAGAATCCATTCCTTCAGCCTCTCCTCCTGAGGACTATTCTTTTGGGGAAACACAGCATACTATGAGGGAGCATTTCCACTGGGAGAGCCAAGATTATTCTGAATCTAAGAAAAGGCTCAGAGATTTTCTGCTTCTTCCTCAGCACAGACCCCCTTGCTATTCTATTTGTTCTAGACATTGTAGATGATGTATTTTCAGAGTCCGGTCTGTCCCCTGACTCTTTACCCCCCCCCCCCCTGCACCTGCTAAGCCAGACAGAGATACTACTGGGGTATAAATTCCTATATAAAAACCCCGCTGCTGACCCAGAAACTATATCTCAGGGTCCCAAGGGGGTTAAAGCTTCCACTGCAAAAAACCCTGTCCCCTCTGATAGGGATTCTAGGGCTCTAGACAGTTGGGCGAAAAAAGTTTACACTTCTGCTACCCTGGCTGTAAGGGCTTTAAGTGATCAATTTCATATGGTTAAATATCAGCAATATTTAATGTCACTACTTAAACAGAAAATGTTGGCAAATACTGAATGTTCAGAGAACAAGGAATTGCAGGACTTTTTGCATGCAACTGAACAAGTGGGAAAGCATACCTTGCAATGTGGTTATGATTCACTGGAGGCCTCTTGCAGGGCCGCTGTTACAGGTTCCGTTATTAGAAGGCATGCTTGGTTAAGGGAACAGAATCTGCCTGATCATGTTAAAGCAAAATTATTAGATGCACCATTACAGCATGATACTTTGTTTGGTACTAAAGCAGAAGAGGTGTTAAAAAAAATGGAGGATAAAGCAAAATCCATGCAGACAGTCAAGGGTTTCTTACAGGTGCAGCCACCCAGGTTTAGCAGGAACTGGACGTCTAAAAATTGGTCCTTTCCAGTCTGACAGACCACAAAGAGGCAGATACAGGCGTCCCAGAGGCAGATCTCAGCCCCAAGGCTCATACAGGCCTAAACAATGGGGTGCTCCTACCTCCAAAAGCGGAGAAGACAAATCACAACCTTACAGGAAACAGTCCCACTGACTTTCCTCTACCAGTTCCAAGCAGTTTTCTTTTGACAGCCACCTTAGGGGGAAAACTAGCATTTTTTTCATCAAATTGGCAAATGGTTACCCAGGACAAATGGGTCTTGAACATAGTGTCCCAAGGCTACAGGTTCCATTTTCACACTCTACCAAGGTCAAAGGGCATGCCAGACCTGCCACACAGTCAATGGGCAGAGGCACAAAAACAAATTACAGCCCTCATGGACATGAGGGCCATTCAGCAAGTACCACAACAAGAGCAAGGGCAAGGATTTTACTCCAGACTTTTCCTAGTACCCAGGAAGGACAAAACCTGGAGACCAATTCTGGACCTGTCTATACTAAATACGTTTCTGGAAGTTCCAAAATTCAAGATGCTGACTCTGCCGCAGCTACTGCCCATGCTGGACAAGAGGGCTTGGCTCGTAACTTTGGACTTGAGGCATACTTGCATGTCCCAATCCGACAATCTTGCAGAATATACCTCTGATTCATAGCTGGCTCAATGCATTACCAATTCTCTGCACTGCCCTTTGGCTTATCTACTGCACCCAGGGTCTTTACAAAATGCCTGGCACCAGTAATTGCGTTTTGCAGACAAAAAGGAATTCAAATATATCTCTACTTGGACGACTGCCTAATTCAAGCAGAGAACAAAGACACATATGGCTTTTGTGAAGATTACTAACTGGCCTAGGGTACACAGTAAACGAAAAAAAATCAAAACTAGTGCCCTCTCAAGCGATAATATTCCTGGGTGCAAGCTTAAATATAACTGCCCAGATGGCTTATCTCACACCAGACAAGCAAAAACAACTGACTACTTACTTCAAGAAATTGTCAACAAAAACCAACTTATCTGCAAGGAAAATCCTGCAGGCCTTTGGTTTCATGGCATCCTGCATTCTACTAATTTCATATGCCAGACTGCATATGAGGAAACTACAATGGTATCTAAAAAGTGTTTGGACTCAGCATTGCCACAGCCTAGAGACAGTGATTGCACTCATTCCCTGCCTACAACAGAGTTTCGATGGTGGGCAGAAGCCTGTCACCACAACAAGGATCTGCCATTCAGTTTACCCACGGCCAGACACTGACAACGGATGCATCAGATTATGTCTGGGGGGCCCATATGGTAGGAAAATGTATTCAGGGCACATGGCCTGCAAACTAGATGCATCTTCACATCAATCAAAAAGAGATGCTAACTGTTCAAAATGCACTGACAGCTTTCAAGGACCTGCTTCATCCAGGACAGTTACTGATAAAGACAGACAACACTACGGTCATGTGGTACATAAACAAGCAGGGAAGTACACATTTCTACCCCCTCTGCAGACAAGCAATGACCTTATGGGACACAGCATTGGCTTTTCAAGTTCACCTGCAAGCACAATTCCTGCCAGGAAAAACAAATACTCTGGCAGACGAACTAAGCAGAAACCTCATGGATCCCCACGAATGGAAACTGGATCCACAAGTCTTCAGCATGATAATAAGGAAATGGGGATGCCCAGACATAGATCTATTTGCATCCCCTCACAACTGTCAATTGCAGAGATTTTGCACAAGGATTTACCACAAGCAAGCTTGGAAAGTGGACACCCTATCATTCATCTGGAAACATCTAGCTGTTCATGCTTTCCCCCCACTGCCTCTCCTTCCCAGAGTACTCCTAAAGGTCAGACAAGAGAAACCAAAAATGATTGATTGCACCAGACTGGCCATGCCAGCACTGGTACCCAATCCTAAAGAGCTTGTCTCAAGGTCCGGCATGGATATTGCCTCAAACTTCTCACTTGCTGACCCAACAAAAAAATCAGATCCTACACAGCCAACTCAGGACCTTAAATCTGGCAGCATGGTGGATAATGTAGCCATTCAGAACACTCCTCTTTCAAAAGCTGTTATGGATGTTATCTTGGAGGCCAGGAGGCCCAGTACCAGAAAATCTTATGCAGAAAACTGGAAGAGATTCTGTGCTTGGAACCAGGAACAAGGCATTGACACATCTGTACCAAATATTCCTTAGATTTTACAATACCTAACTGAGATGCTGAACAAAGGCCTTTCTTTCTCATCCGTTAAGATTCATGCCTCTGCCATTTCTGCACAGTACAATATGGAACCACCTATCTCTTCTCATGCTTTAATAAGGCAGTACCTCAGAGGGGTCAAAAGCATTAGGCCTCCAAGGAGAGCACCAATTCCGGCCCGGGACCTCAGTTATGTTTTGGAAAAACTCACACTACCCCTTTTCGAGCCAGCATAAACAGCAGATATAAAATTCTTATCCTGGAAAACAGCTCTGCTCCTAGCCATAACCTCTACAAGGCGAGTCTTGGAGTTACAAGCACTCATGGCTGTGGAACCTTTCATCATTTTTCATCCAGACAGGGTTTCTCTGAGGACAAACCTTACATGTATGCCTAAGGTGGTGTCCAGTGTGGCCCTCAACCAAACCATTCACTTGCCTACCTTTTACCCAAATCCACAGAACAAAGGTGAGAAAATTCTGCATTCTTTGGACATAAACACGCAGTTGCGTTTTTACTTGGACAGAACTAAAGCTTTCAGAAAGACTGAGCAACTTTGTGTCATATGCTGCAGGATCACAAGGAAAGGCTATCTTAAAACAGACCATTCCTAAATGGATAGGCCATTACATCCATTTCTGCTATTTTCAACATGGCAAATCAGTGCCTAAGGGCATTAGGCCTCATTCCACCAGAGCAGCAGCTACTTCAGCAGCCTTCCTCAGAGGAGTACCAACCAAAGAAATCTTAGAGGCTGCAACTTGGAGTTCAGTGCACACCTTTACAAAGCACTACCACTTGCCTCTCTACTCTAAGTCCAGAGCAGGCTTCGCCACTGCAGTTCTGCAGGGCCTCATAGCCTCTCCTAATCCTATTTAGCCCAGCCACCCATCCTCATCTTTGGGATTCTACCCAAGAGTAATGACTGCAACAGTGAAACACGATAAACATAGTACAGATGTTCTTCGTGTTTCACTGTTGCAGTCATAACTGTAGGGTGTTCCTGCCGGCAGGCAGCCCGAGGTCGGCCAGAATTCCAAAGTCTGGGTCCGGCGTTGGCTGTTCCAGCAAGTACCCTGACGTCAGAACGCAGAGGTATAAAGCCGACAGCCGACGCCATCTTCTCCAGTCTTTCTTGCCGTGCGGTGGAAAGCAGCTCGCAAGTCGTTGGTTGGCGTATTCAGGACAACGTGCTTTGATTGTCATCGGTCCGAAGTTTTTATTTCTCTTCTCAAGCTAAGTACCCCGTTGGGGAATCTTTTTCTTGCTCCTCCGATGTCAGAAAAAGTTAATAATTGTATATTGTGTGGAAAACAAATACCTCATAAAGATTTCCACTCTTACTGTCTACCTTGCTTAGGCCCTGATCACGACGTTTCTTGCTGTCGGTTCTGTGCCAGGTTTACTTCTCGCACTATCAAGCGTAGGTACGATTGGGCCTTGAATTACTTCGGTAGACGATTCAATTACAGGATGTCGTCGGATACCTTACCGACTACCGGAATTCAAAAGAAACGCAAGGACAAGGATAGGCCTCCGAGGTCCAAACAGGATACTTTGCAGCCGGAGCCAGCTACGGGTTCGGCGGTCGTCAGTGAGGTGCTTTTGCAGCACCTGTCGTCCGCCACTTCGGAACCGATGGCCGATACGGACTCCCATGTGGAGCCATCTAGGCCTAGTATTTTATCTGCTGCAGGACCTTCGGACGTCGCTCCTTCAGATGGGTCTGGAACCGCTATGCAGGTACCGGCTTCTGAGGGGGTTTTCAGGCCTTCTCATATCACTATTTCTACAAAGGCAAAGTCAAAGACTCCAGTTAAACCAAGGGTTTCTTCTCAAGCTGCTTTGGATACAGCTCCCAAGTCCCAGAAGCAATTACTAAGGATGGCTGAGGATTTGCTTACAATGATTAGGGGTTCACACCCTCCTCCTGAAAAAAGGCCTAGATGGGATTTACCTTATGATTCCTCTGATCAGGCTTCTGTGTCTTCCTCTGAACAGGATTATTCTTTTCCTCCTTATGAGGATTCCGATGCAGAGGACTCTATTCCTTCTTCTCCCCCTGAAGATTTCTCTTTTGGGGAAAGCTTACATGAGATGAGGGAGCATTTTCATTGGGAAGGTCAGGATTACTCTGCTTCCAAGAAGAGACTTAGGGAATTTCTCCTTCTCCCTCAACACAGGCCTTTGGCTATTCCTCCTGTACTTGATATTGTGGATGATGCTTTCTCTGAAGCTAACCTGAATCCTGATTCCTTGCCGCCTGCTCCTTCTAAGCCTGATAGATTTTACAGAGTCCCTGATTCCCATCAATTCTTATTCAAGAACCCTTATGCAGATCCTGAAACTATTTCTCAGGGTTCTAAGGCTGCTAAGGCCGCTTCATCCAAAAATCCTATTCCCTCTGAGAAGGATTCTCGTGCCTTGGACAGGTGGGGCAAAAAGGTTTATACTTCTGCTACTCTTTCTATTAGAGCTTTAAATTGCCAGTTTCACATGTTCAAGTATCAGCAATTTCTTTTGTCTGTTTTAAAGCAAAGGCTTTCTACCTTTCCTGCATGTGCAGAGGACAAGGAATTACAGGATGTACTGCATGCAACTGAACAAGTTAGCAAACATAGTTTACATTGTGGTTTTGATGCCTTGGAAGCTTCTTGCAGGGCCGCAGCCTCTGGTACTGTTATCAGGAGACATGCTTGGCTTCGTGAGCAGAATTTACCTGAGCAGGTTAAAGCTAAACTGTTAGATGCCCCTGTTCAGCCTGATGTTCTATTTGGATCCAAGGCTGAGGAGGTTATTAAAAAGATGGAAGAAAAAGCTAAATCTATGCAGACTGTGAAAGAATTCTTACAGGTTCAGCCTCCTAGATTTTCAAGGAATTGGCCCTCTAAAAATTGGTACTTTCCCACGTCTGACAGGCCTCAAAGGGGAAGATATAGACGCCCCAGAGGTCGAGCTCAGACACAGGCCTCTTATAGGTCCAGACAATGAACTGCTTCATCACCTAGAAGGGGTGAAGACAGATCTCAGTCACAAAGGAAACAGACCCAATGACTCCCTCGGCTGGGCTAGAGGTCCTCTTTGCCTGGAAGCCCCTCTCGGAGGAAAACTTTCTCTTTTCTACCAAAATTGGACTCATATTACCCAGGACAAATGGGTTTTAGACGTGATTTTAAAAGGTTACAAATTCCACTTTCATACTCTGCCAAGGTCTATCGGTTGGCCAGATCTGCCAAAACATCAGTGGTCAGAGGCCTTAAATCTAGTGGACGCCTTACTGGCCATGAGAGCCATAGAGCCTGTTCCACTTTCAGAGATGGGAAAAGGTTTTTACTCAAGACTATTTCTGGTTCCAAGAAAGCAAAACACATGGAGACCGATTCTGGACCTTTCGGTACTAAACACCTACCTGGAAATTCCAAAATTCAAGATGCTTACTTTACAACAACTTCTTCCAGTGCTCTCCCAGGATGCCTGGATGGTGACATTGGACTTGGAAGAAGCCTACCTACACATTCCAATCAGGCAGGAACGCAGGAAATACCTCAGGTTCAAGGCAGGTTCGAGGCACTTTCAATTCTCTGTATTGCCCTTTGGTTTATCTACTGCGCCCAAAGTCTTTACCAAGTGCCTGGCTCCAGTAGTGGCTTATTGCAGACTCCAAGGGATTCAAATTTACCCCTACCTGGACGACTGCCTGATTCAGGCCGACAGCAAAGACCTTTTACTTCAGCATCTGCATTTTGTTCAACATCTTCTCCTTATACTGGGATTTTCAGTGAACATAAAGTCACATTTGATCCCCTCTCAGCAAATGATCTTTTTGGGAGCTTTTCTGGACACAAACTTGCAAAGGGCCTCCCTCACTCCAGAGAAACAGTTACAGCTGGCCTCAATTTTCAAAACCTTGACTACTTTGACTCAGCTCACTGCAAGGAAATTCCTGCAGGCATTGGGCTACATGGCTTCTTGCATCCTGTTGATTCCAAATGCAAGGCTTCACATGAGAAAACTTCACTGGTACCTAAAGAGTGTGTGGTCTCAGCATTACCACAGTCTGGAAACAATGATCCCACTGATTCCCTGCCTCCAGAAGGAGTTCCTTTGGTGGTCCAGGGCTTGTGCTTTAAACGAAGGGAATCCCTTCTGTCTGCCTCAACCTTCTCAGACCATAACCACGGACGCCTCGGATTATGCTTGGGGAGCTCATTTTCAAAATCTTTGCCAGCAGGGCTCTTGGACAAAGAAACATCTAGCCTGGCACATCAACTTGAAGGAAATGTTGGCAGTTCAAAATGCTCTTCTAGCCTTCCAGAAACATCTAAATCCGGGGCCTCTTCTGATTCATACAGACAATATCATAGTCATGTGGTACATAAACAAGCAAGGGGGCTCCCATTCTTTCCCCCTCTGCAGACTAGCCATGAAATTATGGGACATGGCTTTAAATCTGAACCAGCACCTTCAAGCTCAATTCATTCCAGGAAAACAGAATCTCTTAGCAGACAGTCTAAGCAGAAACCTTTTGAATCCTCACGAATGGATGCTGGACCCCAACTTATTCAGCAAGATTACCGCAGTTTGGGGTTGTCCTCAGATAGATCTGTTTGCATCCCATCTCAATCATCAGCTGTCTCTCTTTTGCACCAGATCCTTCCACAAAACAGCTTGGAAAGTGGATGCCCTGTCATTCAGCTGGAGGAATCTTTCGGGATATGCCTTCCCTCCTCTTCCTCTTTTTCCTCGAGTATTACTGAAAATAAAACAGGACAAACCCAAGATAATCATTCTGATAGCTCCAAATTGGCCTCGGCAGTTTTGGTATCCAACCGTAAAACATCTGTTCTTGGAACCTCCTTGGATTCTACCTCTGAACCCTTCTCTCTTGTCCCAGCATCAGGGTCAGATGCTACATTCTCAACTCAAGACCCTATGTCTGGCAGCTTGGCTCTTCAAGGGTCTTTGATTCCTTCTGCTCTTCCCAAACAAGTTTTGGATGTTCTTTTAGAAGCTAGACGACCTAGCACTAGGAAATCTTATGCTTCTAAATGGAAAAGATTTTGTATTTGGATGCAGGACTGAGGTTCTAACCCTTTTCTGCCTGATATTTCCTCTATTTTACTTTACCTCTCAGACCTTTTGCTTAAAGGCCTCTGTTTTTCATCCATCAAAATTCATGCTTCTGCTATCTCAGCACATTTCAACACTGATCCTCCCATCTTTTCTCACCAATTGGTGAGACAATTTTTGAGAGGGGCCAAGAATTTAAGACGTCCCAGAACTCCCCCTGTTCCTGCTTGGGATCTTAATTATGTCTTGGAGAAACTTACTTTGCCTCCTTTTGAGCCTGCTGCGGCTTCAGATACCAAGTTCTTATCCTGGAAGACAGCTATTTTGTTAGCATTGACTTCTGCCAGAAGGGTTTCAGAGTTGCAAGCTCTCATGGCTGTGGAACCATATATTATTTTCCACCAAGACAGAGTTTCCTTGAGGACCAATCCTACATTTATGCCTAAGGTGATTTCGAAAGTGGCTCTAAATCAGACTATTCACCTTCCTACTTTCTTTCCTAATCCTCAAAATAAAGGGGAAAGGATTTTACATTCATTGGACGTACACAGACAGCTACGATTTTACCTGGACAAAACTAAAGATTTCAGGAAAACTGATCAATTACTTATTTCTTATGCCTCCAGTTCTCTAGGTAAGGCTGTTTCTAAACAAACTATTTCCAAATGGATTGCTCATGGAATAAGGTTTTGTTACTCTCACTATGGGAAACAGATTCCAGGTACTGTTAGAAGTCATTCTACTAGAGCAGCTGCCACTTCAGCAGCTTTTCTCAGAGGAGTTCCTACCAAAGATATTTTGGAAGCTGCCACTTGGAGTTCAGTGCATACTTTTTCCAAGCACTATAATCTCCCTCTGTATTCTAAGTCTAGGGCAGGCTTTGCCTCTGCTGTTTTGCAGGGTCTTCTTGCTGTCCCTACTTCTGCTTAGCCTCCTCCCTCTTTCACTGCTTTGGGATTCCACCCTACAGTTATGACTGCAACAGTGAAACACGAAGAACATAGTACAGTTGTGTACACCTACCATAAATGTAGATGTTCGAGTGTCTTCACTGTTGCAGTCGGTGTTTCCCTCCCACCTATCCCCTCTTATTCTTGTTTGTTTCCTCTTCCACTTCTTTTGTGGTGTATTTGTGTTTCTTTTTTGGACACCCTTTGGTTCACTGGGGACTTCTGACATCTGGGGCAAGAAAGGCTGGTGAAGATGGCGTCGGCTGTCGGCTTTATACCTCTGCGTTCTGACGTCAGGGTACTTGCTGGAACAGCCGACGCCGGACCCAGACTTTGGAATTCTGGCCGACCTCGGGCTGCCTGCCGGCAGGAACACCCTACAGTTATGACTGCAACAGTGAAGACACTCTAACATCTACATTTATGGTAGGTGTACACAACTGTACTTTGTGTACCTACCATAAATGTAGATGTTAGAGTGTATTCACTGTTGCAGTCCAGGTTACCCTCCCACCATCCCCCTTCTCTTTGCTGGGACTTATCTGCACTTCTCTATCCTATACAACCTTTTTGGTGTATTTGCTTGTAGATGAAGGAAATGTTATTTTTGTGCATGCATTTCTTATTGATATATTTTTTCAGCCTACCTTTTTGGGGCACATGACATCTGGGGCAAGAAAAACTGAAGAAAATGGCTTCTGTTGCATCTTTTTATACCCCTGGCGCACTGACGTCAGGGAAGAGGCGACAGCAACCGACGCCGGACCTAGACTTTGGAATTCTGGCCGACTGAGGGTAGCCTGCCAGCAGGATAACCTAAGAGCAATGACTGCAACAGTGAATACACTTGAACATCTACATTTATGCTAGGTACACAACTGTACTTTTCTTCACCTCCCTGGGTTCATGGCCTCCACTATCCCCATGTTCCCCTTAGCTAAGTTGCACATGAGAAAATTCCACTGGTTCTTGAAGGCAATTTGGAAACAGCACTCCCATCCTCTGAAGTTTGTTATCCCATTTCTTCCTTGCTTGAAAAGTTGAACTTGTGGATCCTACAGGTTGCAAAGAACCCAGGTCTAACCTTACAACCACCCCTCCCCATGCAGGAGCTGTACACAGATGCTTAAGACATGAGATGGGGAGCAGCACTGAAATCTTGAAGGGTCAGAGATGTCTGGTCTCCAGCACAATGAAGAGAGCATGTCACTATAAAGGAGATGACGGCCTGGATTTTCACCCTCCATATTTTCAAGCCTCTACTTCCCTAGAAATTGAAGTGGTTACATACAATAACACGGTCCTGTGGTACATCTTCAAACATGAAGGAGCAAAGTCTTACTCTTACCTCCTGTGCAGACTGGCATTACAGGCCTGGGAGTTGGCTTCATAGAATCAACTCTCCCTTCAGGCTGTTTACGTTCCGTCAACTAAGAATGTTGTAGTAGACGCACTCAGTAGGTCCGCCACAAATGTATGCGTTTCTGGACATGGTCCATTGATGAGGTATACCTCAGGTAGACCTCTTTGCCTCCTCCATGAATAGACAGCTTTCCTGGTTTTGTGCCAGGGTTCCAGATCCCCTGCCATGGAAGGTAGACACTTTCTCTTGGAAAGGGATGCTTCTTTAGGCATTCCCATTTCCACTTCTCCAAAAGATCCTGTTGAAAATCCAGCAGGACCAACCAAAAATCTTGCTGACCCCCTTTTGGCCAAGACAGCATTGGATGTCCTTCAAGGATGCATCTGCAGTTATCACATATGGGTTGTCCTGCCTCAGGCAGCCCTTCGATCGGCCGGATTCCAAAGTCTGGGTCCGGCGTCGGCTGAAGTCGCCCCTTCCCCGACGTCAGAGCGTCTGGGGTATATAAGCGTCAGCCGACGCCATCTTCCTCAGTCTTTCTTGCCGCGTGGTGCCCGAAGCAGAAGCAGTTCGCAAGTGCCGGTTGGCCAGCTCCTGTAATTCAGCTATCCGAAGACTTCAAAAGCGAAGTACCCCGTTGGGGACTCTTTCTTGCCTCAGCCGATGTCAGATAAAGTTAATAATTGTTTAACTTGTGGGAAACAAATACCTCATAAGGATTTCCACTCTTACTGCCTCCCCTGCTTAGGCCCAGACCATGACATCTCGGCCTGTTCAGCCTGTGCTTCCTTCAACCGACGCACTCAGACGTCGGTCGGAGTTCGCAGAGGAGTTTTTTGGGGCTAGTTTTTCATATAAAATGCCATCGGAGACCCCGACTTCACATTTAACTAAGAAACGGAAAGACAAGGACAGACACACGCAGTCCGCGGTTTCGGCTGAAACCGCGGCTAGGCCTACCGTGAGTGTCTCGGTCTCAGCTGATACAGAGTCCTTGGAACTTCCGAACCCTGAAACAGTACAACTGACAGCCTCGGCCCCGGAGGCTCCTGCCGAGTCGGTTATGGAATTGCCTTCAGAAACTGGTGTTTTGGAAGCTTCCGACACCATACCTCTAGACAAAGCTACACCAGCACGTGGTGCAGCCAGGCCTCCTGCATCCATGTCCATTAAGGCCTTCACCAGGGCTAAAGCTGCTAAACACACTAAAGCCATGCCTCCCAGGGTTATTCCTCAGGGACCCTCTTCTAGTTCCCAGATCCTAACCTTGGCAGAGGACCTTATCTCTTTAATCGGGGGCTCTCAGCCCCATCCGGACAGGGGCTCCCAACCTCCTCTAGACAAAAGGCCCAGGGTAGATCCCCTGATCCCCTCTCCTCAGAGAAGGCCTCTGATGGCTCGGATCACTCGGACTACCAGGAGGAGGCTTTTTCGGCCTACGAGGATTCGGATGCAGAGGAATCTATCCCCTCAGCCTCCCCTCCTAAAGAGCTTTCCTTTGGGGAGACCCTTCACTCTGAGAGAGCATTTCAAATGGCAGGGCCAGGAATATTCTGATTCCAGGAAAAGACTACGAACTTTTCTGCATTTACCTCAGCATAGACCTTTGGCTATTCCTCCTGTTTTAAATATCATTGATGATGTGTACTCTGACTCTAGTATGACCCCTGACACTCTGCCTCCGGCTCCTGTTAAACCTGATAGGTATTACAGGGTCCCGGACTCGCATAATTTTCTTTACAAGGCCCACTCTGCTGATCCTGAAACTATTTCCCAGGGCCCTAAAGGGGTTGCAGCTGTTACTACTAAGAACCCACTCCCCTCTGCAAAGGAGTCCAGGGCTTTAGAGAGATGGGGTAAAAAAGTGGTTCTGCCACTCTTTCCATAAGGGCATTAAATTGTCAATTTCATATGATACAGTACCAAGAGTATTTGTTAGAAGAAATGCATAAGAAACTGTCTTCTACTGAACCCCTTGACCGCAAATCCCTTCAGGATCTGGTACATAACTCCCAGCAGGTTAGCAACCATTTCTTGCAGTGTGGTTATGATGCATTGGAAGCTTCATGTAGGTCAGCAATGACATGTGTAGTCATACGTAGGCATGCTTGGCTGAAGGAACAATCTCTGCCAGACCATGTTAAAGCTAAGCTTTTGGATGCTCCACTGGAAAAACAGAAGTTATTTGGTTCCACTGCTCAAGAGGTCCTAAAGAAATTTGAGGAAAAGGCAAAATCTGTACAAACAGTTAAGGATTTTCTTCAAGTCCAACCACCAAGATTCAGCAGAAATTGACCTTCCAAGAATTGGTCCTTTCCGGACACAGAAAGATTTCATAGAGGTAGGAACAGGCATGCCAGAGGTAGAGGGCAAGCTAGGGGCTCCTACAGAGGCCGTCAATGGCAGCCTCCAAACCAGACAGGTAGCGCAGGACCTGCAACTGCTGCACAAGGACAAACTCAATGACTTTGCTTTGACTCCGCCAACCAGGGCTCAATTAGAAGCACCTTTGGGCGGAAAGCTTTCTTTATTCTCAAAAAATTGGCACAGCATTACAAGAGACAAATGGACACTGCAAATAATAGACAACAGATACAGGTTCCATTTCCACACATTGCCAAAAAGAAAAGGTATGCCAGGTCTGCCACCAAATCAAAGGGCAGAGGCTTTGAAACAAATCTCAAACTTACTACAAATGAAAGCCATAGAAAAAGTTCCTCTTTCAGAACAAGGCCAATGATTTTACTCCAGACTATTCCTTGTTCCAAGAAAAGAAAATCAATGGAGACCAATTCTCGACTTGTCCGCACTGAATACTTATCTCATTGTGCCAAAATTCAAAATGCTGACTCTACAGCAACTCCTTCCCATGCTGGGCAAGGGGTCTTGGCTGGTGACTCTAGACCTCAAGGAGGCATACCTGCATGTCCCTATCGGACAAAGTTGCAGAAGACACCTCAGATTTCTTGCAGGGTCAGAGCATTATCAATTCTCAGCATTGCCCTTTGGCTTATCTACTGCGCCCAGAGTATTCACGAAATGCCTGGCATCAGTAATAGCACACTGCAGACTTCAGGGGATTCAAATATACCCATATCTGGACGACTGCCTTATACAAGTGGACAGCCAACAAACTTTGGTAAAGGACTTAAATTATGCCATCAATCTTCTGCAGGCCTTGGGATATACAGTCAACATGCACAAATCAAGACTTGTTCCATCCCAAAGAATAACCTTTCTGGGTGTGGATCTAGATACAACCACCCAAATGGCTTATCTCACAGAAGAAAAACAAAGACAACTACCAGATTACTTCAAGAATCTGACAAGACAAACTCAGCTGACTGCAAGGAAAATCCTGCAGGCCCTGGGTTACATGGCATCCTGTATTCTTTTGATTCCACAAGCAAGGCTACATATGAGAAAGCTACAGTGGTACCTAAGGAGTTTATGGACTCAGCACAGTCACAGTTTAGAAACTTTAATCCCACTCATTCCATGCCTTCAAAAGGAATTTCTGTGGTGGGCTCAGGCCAGCCAGTCCAACAGGGGGTTGCCCTTCACAAAGCCAAAAACCTCCCAAACTATTATAACGGACGCTTCAGACCTAGGTTGAGGAGCACACATGGAGGGCAGAGATATCCAAGGACAGTGGTCACAAAAGGAGCTACGCATGCACATAAATCACAAAGAAATGCTAGCAGTGATACATGCAATCGAGGCCTTCAAACTCTTTCTGCGTCAAGGCCACCTACTAATAAGGACAGGCAACACCACAGTTATGTGGTACATAAACAAGCAAGGAGGTACCCATTCCTACCCTCTTTGCAGACTGGCAATGAAACTATGGGATCTTTCCTTGAAACTCAATATACAGCTACAAGCTCAGTTTGTGCCAGGGAAAGACAATACACTGGCGGACAGCTTAAGCAGAAATGCGCACGAATGGATGCTGCACCCAGACATCTTCCTACAGATAACACAATCTTGGGGGAGGCCGGACATAGATCTGTTTGCATCCCCCCACAATCATCAACTGAAGAAATTCTGCTCAAGGACATACCACCCACAAGAGTGGAAAGTGGACGCCCTCTCTTTCAACTGGAGAAATCTAACAGTGTATGCATTTCCACCTATCCCATTAATGACCAAGGTGTTACTGAAGATCAGGACAGAGCAGCCAAAAGTGATTCTGATAGCTCCGGACTGGCCAAGACAGCACTGGTACCCACTGCTAAGGAGCATGTCACGTACAAAACCATGGCCTCTTCCTCTATGGCCACTTCTACTGACACAGCACAGATACAAAACTCTACATTCCAACCTGAAAACCTTGCAACTAACAGCTTGGAGAATACCTTGACTCCTCCTCAGGATAACCTATCCCAGAGAGTGAAGGATATTATTATGGAAGCTCGCCGCCCATCCACAAGAAAGGCATATTCAGCAAAATGGAAAAGATTTCTCATTTGAAACACCACAAAGGGCCTAGATGCGACAGTGATGAACATGGCACATATCCTGGAATATTTGGCAGAAATGTTCCACAATGGTCTGTCTTACTCTTCTATTAAAATTCATGCTTCAGCAATTTCAGCAGAGTACAATACTGATCCACCTGTCATCTCTCATCCTCTCCTAAGGCATTTTCTAAGAGGAATCAAAAACATCAAACCTCCTCGGAAACCACCTCTACCTGCTTGGGACCAATTTTCTAAGAGGAATCAAAAACATCAAACCTCCTCGGAAACCACCTCTACCTGCTTGGGACCTTAACTTCATGTTGGAGAAACTAACACTGCCTCCATTTGAACCAGCAGCATCTGCAGATCTACAGTACCTTTCATGGAAGACTGCCTTCCTTCTGGCCATAACCTCAGCAAGAAGAGTTTCGGAGTTGCAGGCCCTGATGGCAGTACAGCCATTCATTATTTTTCATCAGGACAGAGTTTCATTGAGAACTAATCCTACATTTATGCCAAAGGTGGTATCCAGGGTTTCATTAAATCAAGCCATTCACTTGCCTACCTTCTTCCCAAATCCACAAAACAAAGGGGAGAAACTTCTGCACACCCTGGACATTCACAGACAGTTGCGCTACTACTTGGACAGAACTAAAGGTTTCAGAAAAACTGACAAGCTGTTGGTAGCATATGCTGCTGGTACTCAAGGAAAAGCAATTTCCAAACAGACAATTTCAAAATGGATAGGAAATTGCATTCGCTTTTGTTACTCCTTTCATGGAAAGATTGTACCAGCTAACATTAGACCTCATTCCACTAGAGCCACAGCCACCTCCACAGCCTTCTTAAGAGGGGTGGCTACCAAGGACATTTTAGAAGCTGCCACATGGAGCTCCGTGCATACATTTGCAAAGCATTACAATTTACCTTTATATTCCAGATCCAGAGCAGGCTTTGCTACGGCTGTCCTGCAGGGTATCTTATCTACACCATCCTTTTCTTAGTTCCTCCACCCCCAGATTGGCTATGGTATTATACCCATATGTGATGACTGCAGATGTATCCTTGAAGGACATAGTACAGATGTCCTTCATGGATGCATCTGCAGTCATAACAACTGGTTGTCCTGTCGTCAGGCAGCCCTTCAGTCGGCCGGATTCCAAAGTCCGGGTTCGGCTTCGGCTGATGTCGCACTCCACCCGACGTCATCTCTGTTGGTCTTCGGGTATAAAAGCATCAGCCGACGCCATTTTCCTCAGTCTTTCTTGCCGCGTGGCGCCCGAAGCAGAAGCTGTTCGCAAGTGCCGGTCGGTCGGATCCAGAGATTACTTCTACGAATACTACGAAGACTTCTAAAGCTAAGTACCCGTTGGGGACTCTTTCTTGCCTCAGCCGATGTCAGAAAAAGTTAACAATTGTTTAACCTGTGGGAAACAAATACCTCATAAAGATTTCCACTCTTACTGTCTGCCTTGTTTAGGCCCAGCCCGACGTAGCAGCCTGTTCGCCTGTGCTTCTTTCAACCGACGAGCGGCAAGCGTCGGTCGGAGTTTGCAGAACAGTTTTTCGGTTCTGATTTTGCGTACATTATGCCGTCGGATCCTCCGACTACCCAATCTGCCAAAAAACGCAAAGATAAAGACCGACACTCGCGGTCCGCGGTTTCGGCCGAAACCATGGTTAAGCAAACCGCGAGTGTCTCGGTTTCGGCCGAAACTGAGAAAACTGAGCAAAGTACAGCTGAACCTATTCCTACAACTGAGGCCCCTGCTACAACTCTTGAATCGACCTCAGAAATTTTACCCACTACGGTGGTTGACTTATCAGACACCATCCCCTTGGATGTCTCTACCCCAGCACGTGGTGCTGCTAGGCCTCCAGCAGCCATGTCCATTAAGGCCTTCGCCAGGGCTAAAGCAGCCAAGACTACGAAAACAGTGCCTGTTAAACCCCCCACATCCAGGCCCTCTTCTAGTTCTCAAATGCTTACTTTGGCAGAAGATTTAATTTCTTTAATTAGAGGATCTCAATCTCACCCAGACAGGGCCTCTCAGCCCCCAGAGAAGAGACCTAGGGCAGAGCCCCTGAGCCAGTGTCCTCTGATGATTCTGCTGATGAATCAGACATAACTGACCAGCCAGAGGCTCCTTCTCCAATTTTGAAGATTCTGATGCTGAAGAATCCATTCCAGCTGCTTCCCCACCAGAAGAATTCTCCTTTGGGGAAACCTTGCATGCCATGCAGAACAGTTCCAATGACAGCAACAGGATTTTTCAGACTCCAGAAAAGACTTAGGACCTTTCTGCACCTCCCACAGCACAGGCCCTTAGCTATACCTCCTGTTCTCTCTGTGGTGGATGATGCTTTCAATGATGTTTGCTCCGCTCAGATTCTTTACCCCAGCCCCTGCCAAACCAGACAGATTTTACAGGGTGCCAGATACTCATCACCACCTTTACAAGGCCCCACTTGCAGACCCAGAAACTATATCCCAGGGTCCCAAGGCAGTAGCAGCGACCATAGCTAAAACCCTATTCCTTCTGAAAGGGAAGCAAGGTCATTAGACAGATGGGGTAAAAGGTCTACACTTCAGCTACTCTCTCAGCTAGAGCTTTAAACTGTCAGTTTCACATGATACAATACCAAGAGTTTATGCTTGATCAGTTAACTAAAAACTAACCACTGATGAATCTCTTGATAAGAAATATGTATTAGAGATGGTAAATAACATACAACAGGTTAGCAACCATTCCTTAAAATGTGGCTATGATGCACTGGAGGCTTCATTTAGATCAGCCATGACAGGCACAGTGATAAGAAGGCATGCATGGCTAAAGGAACAAGCTTTACCGGATCATGTTAAAGCTAAGTTGCTAGATGCTCCTATGGACAAGACAAGTTTGTTTGGTACACCTGCCCAGCAGGTTATGAAGAAAATGGAAGAAAAGGCAAAATCTGTTCAAACTGTTAAAGATTTCTTGCAGGTTCAACCCCAAGGTTTAGCAGGAACTGACCTGCCAAAAATTGGTCCTTTCCTGACTCCACAAAATTTCAAAGGGGCAGGAATAGGCGTTCCAGAGGCAGAAACCAATCCAGAGGAGGTGCCTACAGAGGCGACAGTGGCAAGGTAACAACAGAGGCACAGACACAGCCACTGCCACTACATCAGCACAACCACAGTGACTTAACCCTAAATCCGCCTACCAGGGAACAAATAGCAGCTCCTCTAGGCGGAAAGTTAACCTTATTTTCAAAGAACTGGCACTACATAACAAAAGACAAGTGGATTTTACAAACCATAGATCAAGGTTACGGTTTCACTTCCACACTTTACCAGTCAAAAGAGGAATGCCAAATCTACCTCCAAATCAAAAACAGAGGCTCTACGCCAGATAATGGAGTTAGCAAACATGAGAGCTGTGGAAAGAGTGCCAACAGCAGAGCAAGGAAAGGGTTCTATTCCAGACTATTCCTAGTTCCAAGAAAGGAAAAAGTTGGAGACCAATTCTCGACCTGTCCACCTTAAATACATACATCATTGTCCCAAAATTCAAAATGCTGACCCTACAGCAACTTCTTCCCATGCTGGGCAAGGAGTCTTGGCTGGTAACTCTAGATCTCAAGGAGGCATACCTGCACGTCCCCATTCGACCAATCTGCAGAAGATACCTCAGATTTCTTGCAGGATCAGAGCACTATCAATTCTCAGCATTGCCCTTTGGCTTATCTACTGCCCAGAGTATTCACAAAATGCCTGGCATCAGTAATCGCCATTGCAGACTACAGGGAATTCAAATTTACCCATACCTGGACGACTGCCTGCTACAAGGGACAACAAAAGCAAGCTGACAACAGATTTACAAAGGGTCATTTACTTGCTACAAGCACTGGGATACACAGTCAATTTACAAAAGTCAAGGCTGATACCATCCCAAACAAGGACATTCTTGGCGGAATTGGACACAGTTAAACAAATGGCATTCCTGACTACAGAAAAACAAAAGGAACTTCCTCTTTACTTCTTGGCACTAACAAAACTGAACAAGTTAACAGCAAGAAAAGTACTGCAGGCCTTGGGCTTCATGGCATCATGCATAATCTTGGTTCCATTTGCCAGACTACATATGAGAAAACTACAGTGGTACCTAAAGAATTTATGGTCCCAACACAGACACAGTCTAGAAACAGAAATCCCACTAATTCCATGCTTAAAACAGGAGTTCCTGTGGTGGGCTCAGGCATGCCAGTCAAACCCAGGCCTACCCTTTCGCAGATGTCAAGCAAGCCAGACCATCACAACAGACGCTTCAGACCTAGGATGGGGGGCCCACATGCTGGACAAATGCGTGCAAGGATTGTGGACACAGGATCAACTTCACCTGCACATCAACCTAAAAGAAATGCTGGCAGTAAAACTGGCAATCCAAAAGTTCAAACCATTTCTCAAAGAGGGCCAGTTGATGATAAGGACAGACAACACCACAGTCATGTGGTACATCAACAAACAGGGAGGCACTCATTCATACCCCCTATGCAGAATGACCTTGGAACTGTGGACCCTGGCACTCAGCTACAACATCCAGTTACAGGCAATATTTGTACCGGGGAAAGACAATACTCTAGCAGACATATTAAGCAGAACCACTGCGGATGCCCACGAATGGAAGCTGCACCGGACATCTTCAAGACCATCTCAAAGAAATGGGGAATGCCACAGATAGACCTATTCGCATCACCTCTCAATCACCAGCTCAAAAAATTCTGCACAAGGACATTCCACCCACTAGCATGGAAAGTGGATTCGCTCTCCTTCAACTGGAAAGGCCTAACAGTATATGCATTCCCACCTCTTCCTTTGATACACAAGGTACTACTAAAAATCAAGGAAGAACGTCCAAGGATAATCCTGATAGCTCCAAACTGGCCAAGACAACACTGGTACCCACTACTGAGGAGCATGTCTCGAACAATATGTGGCCAATACCCTGATGCCTTTGATGTTAACTCAGAACAACTACAGCATCATACATCCAAACCTAAAAACGTTGCAACTGACTGCATGGAACATCACATAGCAGCAGCTAATCCAGAACTTTCCCAAAGAGTTAAAGACATTATTCTTGAAGCACGCAGACCTTCAACAAGAAGGAACTATGCTGGAAAATGGAAAAGGTTTGTCATTTGGAGTACGGAAAGAGGAAAAGATGTGTCAAACATAGATATGCCTAACATTCTGGAGTATCTGGCGAACTTCTTCATTCAGGCCTGTCCTACTCCTCCATCAAGATACATGCATCAGCTATTTCAGCAGAATACAGCTTTGATCCACCTGTTTTTTCGCACCCTTTGCTCAGGCAGTTCCTCAGAGGAATCAGGAATGTAAAACCTCCAAGGAAACCACCATTACCAGCTTGGGATTTAAACTTTGTGCTAGAAAAGTTGACACTATCACCCTTTGAACCAGCAGCAACAGCAGACCTACAACACCTGTCATGGAAAACTGCTTTCCTACTGGCAATTACTTCAGCAAGGAGGGTTTCAGAACTACAGGCCTTAATGGCAGTGCAACCCTTCCTAATCTTCCACCAAGATAGTGTCCATGAGGACTAATCCTACATTTATGCCCAAGGTGGTATCCAGTGTGTCTTTAAACCACCTACCTACCTTCTTTCCCAACCCACAAAACAGAGGGGAAAGAATACTGCATACCTTGGATGTACATAGACAGCTACGCTACTACTTGGACAGAACAAAAAATAGCAGAAAGACTGACCAACTTTTTGTAGCCTATGCAACAGGAAGGGAAGGAAAAGCTATTTCCAAACAGACAATCTCCAAATGGATAGGAAATTGCATACGATTCTGTTACTCCTTCCATGGAAAACCAATTCCACAGAACATAAGACCTCATTCTACAAGGGCAACAGCCACTACCACAGCCTTCTTACGAGGAGTGGCAACCAAAGACATTATTGAGGCGGCTACTTGGACCTCCGTGCATACATTTGCCAAGCATTATAATTTGCCTCTATATTCCAGATCCCGAGCAGGGTTTGCCACTGCTGTACTGCAAGGGATCCTAAACACACCATAATCTACTTTTATCCTCCTCCCTAGTTGGCTATGGTATTCTACCCAGTTGTTATGACTGCAGATGCATCCATGAAGGACATAGTACAGTTTTGTACCTACCATAAATGTAGATGTCCGAACTGGATAGCATCTGCAGTCAGGATTACCCTCCCTCCTTCCCTCTGTGGTACTCCTAGGGTGTTTACCCTCCTAATAGCTAGCTGTTGGGGAGTCTTTTATGGTGTATTTGTTTGTATATATGTACATACATGCTTATTGTTGTGTTTACCTCTATCTATTTGGAAACATTGGCATCTATCCAAATTTTAGCCTGCAAGAGGGCTACTGGCATCTGGGGCAAGAAACACTGAGGAAAATGGCGGCTGATGCTTTTATACCCGAAGACCAACAGAGATGACGTCGGGTGGAGTGCGACATCAGCCGAAGCCGGACCCGGACTTTGGAATCCGGCCGACTGAAGGGCTGCCTGACGACAGGACAACCAGTTGTTATGACTGCAGATGCTATCCAGTTCGGACATCTACATTTATGGTAGGTACAAAACTGTACTTTTTGTACCTACCATAAATGTAGATGTCCGATAGGTATGCATCTGCAGTCAGGTTTACCCTCCCACCTTCCCCTCTGTGGTATTTCTTGGGTACTTACCCCTCCATTAGCTAGCTGGGGGGATCTATTATGGTGTATTTGTTTTTTATATATATATATTATTGCAAATGTTTGGATTTTTATTGCATTTCTCCAAATTTTGCCTTTCTTAGAGGGCACCTGGCATCTGGGGCAAGAAAAACTGAGGAAGATGGCGTCGGCTGATGCTTATATACCCCAGACGCTCTGATGTCGGGGAAGGGGCGACTTCAGCCGACGCCGGACCCAGACTTTGGAATCCGGCCGACCGAAGGGCTGCCTGAGGCAAGAAAACCCATATGTGATGACTGCAGATGCATACCTATCGGACATCTACATTTATGGTAGGTACAAAACTGACTTTCCCTCTTCTGCATTTAGCCAAAGGCAATCACCACAAGTTACCCCACAGAATGGACCTACTCGCACAGGACAGGGGAATTATAGTACATCCACAGATGTCAACTCTAAATCTGACCCTGTTGTTGATAGGGTTTTGATTCCCTTCAGACACTTATTTTCTGAGGGCGTGCTTCAAGTTCTGTAGGAGGCCAGAAGACCCAAAACTAGGAAATCCTATGTTTCCAAATGAAAGAGGTTTTCCATCTGGTGTCTCAAAAATGGTTTACAACCACTGCTAATAGACATCCCAGTGGTCCTGTCCTGTCTTTGCGAATTAATGAGGTGTGAGTTGTCTTGCTCCTTAGGAAAAGCCCATCTTTCTGCTATCTCTGCATATCTGCCTATGTCTGCTCTTTTAGCTTCCAGGTTGGAAGCTAAACTTTTCTTAAGAGCTGCCCTTCACATCAGAGCACCAAAGAAACCAGCTCGTCCTCCTTGGGATCTCAATTTTGTCTTGGAGAAACTTACCCTGGCCCCTTTTGAGCCAGCAAGTTCTTCCTCTACAACATTGCACCTGGAAAACGGTCCTTCTTATGGCCATTACTTATGCCAGAAGGCTATCTGATTACAGGCTCTAAAGTGTTCTTTCCCCTTCATAGTTTTCCATAGGAGTAGGTTTTCTTTAAGAACTAACCCCTCCTTTATGCCCAAGGTGGTAAATAAGTTATCACTCAATCCATTAACCTTCCAACATTTTTTCCTTCTCAGTTCTCCAGTGAGAGGATTCTACACACTTTAGATGTGCTTAGGCAACTCTGATACTATTTGGACAAAACCAAACCAATCCATTCAATCTGACTGCCTGTTTGTTTCCTATCACCCAAGGGCCCTGGGCCAACCTGTTTCCAAGCAGACTGTCCTTTCTTGGATATCTAAAGCTATTTCTTTCGGTTATGTGGTCCATAGAAAGAATCTGTTCTCTCCTTTTAGGGCACATTCCACTAGAGCAGTGTCTTCCTCTGGGACTTTTTTTAAAGGCTTGGACACTTTCTCTGTCTTGGAAGCAGCTACATGGTCTTCTGTTCATACCTTCACTAATAAATAAGATGGCATTTCCAGGTCCAAGGCTGGTTTTGCCAGAGCTATTCTGCATGGGTTTGTGGAGAATACTTCTGCTCTTCTGCCCAGTTCTTCCTTTGCATGAGCTTTGGTACTCTCGCTCATGTTATGAATATGGCAGCGTATGAATGGAAGGACATAGAATAGTTGTATAAAATCTTACCATAACCGTAGATGCCCTCTGCTGTATGCTGCAGTATTACCCCCGCTTTCCCCGTGATGTTTGCCTGGCTCCTGATTGCATGTTTTCTCCTATCCTTAAATCAGGCTGATGCTTTCTGAAGTGCTCAGATGTTCTTCGTTTTCCATTGCTGCAGTCCTTACTATTGGGTATAGTCCGCGTCCCGTCGGCCCGAATACCAGAGTATAAGGCTGACGTCGGTCAGGGCGCATTAGACTGACGTCAGTACGTCAGGGTACTAATGCGCATGACCGACGTCATATCCTCAGTCTTTTTTGCCGCATGGTCCGATGCAGAAGCAGTTTTGCGAGTGCAGGTTGGCGTTCTGAAATATTTCCGAACCGGAGTTTCAGACCGAAACAGAGTTGGCTAAGTACCCCGTTGGGGAACATTTTGGTTTTTTCTTGCCTCAGTATTTTACCGGATGTCAGAAAAAGTGAATAACTGTATTTCTTGTGGGAAACAGATACCTCATAGGGATTACCATACCTTGTGTATACCTTGTTTAGGGCCTGAGCACGACGTTGTTGGTTGCCGCTCTTGTGCTAGGTTTAACAAACGCACTATTAAGAGGAGGTTAGACTGTGCCAGGTTAGTGTTTGGGAAGCGTTGCAATTATAAAATGCCGTCGGATGCTCCGACGCCCGCTTCGTCCAAAAAGCGCAAGGACAAAACAGTGAAGCCTAGGGTTGATGAACCGGCAGTCCCGGACGTCGGTTCTTTAGAAGGCTCAGTGGAGCCAGAGGTTTTGCCAGGAGTTTCTATGGAGTCTCAGGCAGAAACTTTACTGTTACAGGATGTGCCTTCTCAGGAGGTAGGCCAGGCTGAGGGGCTTCTCAGGTAACTGTTCTTCCCTCTCTTCCCAAGGTAGTTAGAGCCTCTCCTTCTGTTGCCAAAACTTCTTTGAGAGGTAGGCCTAGTTCAGCTTCAGTGGGGGTTTCTCCTAGCATTTCGGGTTCTGTACCTAAGAAACATATGCTTAAAATGGCAGAAGATTTGATTACTATGATTAGAGGTTCTATGCCTAAAGGG